>NW_009698513.1:31558-32390 GCF_000703405.1 Apaloderma vittatum | reverse complement strand
ATTCCTGTCCATGGCTGGGAGGTTGGATTAGATGAGCTCTAAGGTCCTTTCCCACCTGAGCCATTCTATGATTTTATGGTTCTATTATTCTGTGATCTTAAAATACCTGAATTAACAATAAATACCTAAGCACCTGGATGAAGAAAACATTGTGAAAGGGTAGAGTAATACAAAATATCTTTTTTCTAGATAAAGTGTTGTGTGAAATTTGAGGAATTCATTATGTCTAGTCTTGCTCAATGCTTTTCTCTATTAATGGGCTTCTCCTGGTGTGCCACACAAATTTTCAAGTCTTTGAGGATATTAAATTCTAATTGTCATGGGCTATTATGCACTGCAGATTAAGAGCTGGAGTCAAAAGCATCTGGCTACAGTGGTAACTTTTGTAAATATTTTTTTTTAATCGATGACATTAACTTTCAAAAACACTAACCTCAACAAACAGGCAAGCACTACAGATGTTGCTTGGCCTTTACACAGTCCTAATAGGCAGAATTCTCTGGAATTCCACAAAAATTTCCATTGCAGAACTGAAGACAATGAGAGTTTTGTGTGAAATAAGACTATGGGTTGTTGACCATAGTAATTAGAGGAATACCTTTGTGGCCTTTTGATCATGTCTTTCGTCTGTCTGAGTTTTTCTAAAATGATGAAAAACACCAGGCAGCATGCAGCATTTCACAGGCAGGATTACTGAAATCTAAATATCTTTTCCTGGCAATCAGTATTGATTTTTTAAATTCTATCTTCTTAGTTATAGTTTGATATGCAAAGTACAACTAAATAATCTCATATTACAGACGTAACATTGAATTCTGTCAATACATTTCAA
>NW_009698513.1:0-31527 GCF_000703405.1 Apaloderma vittatum | reverse complement strand
CCCTACATTCATGAGTGACATTTTATTAGCAGAAATTGTTTATTCAAGGAAAACATTGTGAACAGTCAGCATATATCCAGCTGCATACGAGTACTTGGGCATAGAGTCACCAAAGTTATGCAAGTAGACGTCTTTGACATCCTCTCCTGTTTTGATGCCTCTGAATTTACAGCATCAGATGTTACATTACAGTCTTTCCTAGATGTGTCTAAAGTTGTACAAGACTTACAGTTTCTATGATATAATGGTAAAGGAGTCTACGTTACCTTGCAAAAATATTGAGTGGTCTGAAAAACAGCAACAGTTACCAAACACTGAATTTTGCAAGAGAAAGAGCCCACACAGATATGGCCCTTTTATAAGTTATTTTTAGCACAAGCAATTTCAAACTGCTAGGCTTTAAAGGAAATTTCTGCTAGGAAAAAAAAAGAAATTTCCAAGGAGCAGACATCTGACCCATCCTTGTGTTTGTAAATACAGAGATTACCATAAAATGTTCTTGTTTATCAAACAATCACATCTTCTTGAGAGCTGTTTGACTTTCTTTTAATTCTGCAATGGCTCAGTGTTTGCTAGCTGGGAAGAGTTTACTCTCATCTCTTCTGCTTTACAGAACCCGAGGAGCCAAGTTGCGTCAGGTGGTGACAGAAACCTTCTCCAGACCTCTTAACACGAGTGACATCGCTCCAGCTCTCTCAGTTCCATGTCTCCATTTTCCATTTTGTGTAGAGCTGAAACAGGGAATATGAAATTGAGAAATGACACCAAATCCCCAACTCTAACCTTGCTGGTGAAGAGGAATTTTTCCAAACCACCAGCCACACCTAGTGCAGATCTGCCTCGCCCTGGCAGACCTGTATCCCTGTACGAGCCACAGAGCCAGTCAGTCAATTTTACCTGTAAAATCCTCAAGTCGTTACAGTGTCCCTGACCTGTGCTCCTACGAGGTGCACACCATGACCATGACCCACATGGGGAGCACCCCAGCGCCTTTTGGAAAAGCCACCACTCCCCTCCTTCCACGCTCAAATGAGTCCAACTGTATAAATCTATGTCTTCTTTTTGCCTATTTCTAGTCATCTGGAGGCCAGAATATGCTGCCTGTATTTAGTGAAAAAATAAAATTGTCCTCATTGTATTCCGTTTAAAGACCATGGAGAGCTTTGCTGCTGATTTTAACGCGGAAAGGACAGTGCCACTTCTTTCTCCCTGCGCTGGAGCTGCGATGGCTGCACGTCTGCCCTTGAAGCCCCAGCACTAAGTCAAAGCCTTTGGATCAGATGTCTCTGTGCACTAGCAAACAAATAACAATAGGCACTAAAGAAAACACTTCTGAGAAAGCATAAGACAAAAAAAAAATAAAGATAGTATTGCAAAGGAAAGGGAAGGCATCATTATGCTGCTGGGGTGGGGTTTTTTTGGTGCTGATTTATATTTAACCTACTTAAATAAACTGCAGTGGCTGTTCTGTGAATGCAAAAAAATGGATTGGAAGTTTCCATTTGATTAAATAAGGAGAAGAAATTACCCTGTGGCTAGTCTGTACATTCACTGATCAACAATGAAATCTCAATGGAAACTAGCGACCTGCCACTGTCAACACACGACCAATTTGAACTGAGCTTGAAGGGGGCGGTCATGCAAGCACCACTTTGGACATTTATTTAACACCACTTTAAAGCACATCTCTCTGTCCAGCTCCTGCTATTTTCCATGTATTGTTGGGTGGGACATGTCTGCTTTGGCTATACACTTAGATTGAACAGGCCAGGTTATGGCAAGCTCTTGTACAGCTGGATGGGTGCCCTGCACCCTGGGGCTTGGATGAATAATCCCCTCCCCAGGGGACACCAGGCAAGCTGGGAGACAGTGTGGTTAGGGGCTGTTCCCAGTGTCAGGCAACCTGGATGCTGGAGAGAAAAGGGGTTGGTAGTATGGACACCAACCACCATGGGCCATCAGGTTTCAGACCTCTGAAAGCAGTCTGAGGAACACGTCCTCTGGGTGGAGATACCCGTAACCACCCAGCAAGGCAGAGTCTGGTGCTCTTCAGCCCCAGCTCAGTACCAACCGTGCCAGAACAGGGTCATCTCCTTCTACAGCTACTCCTGTGTCTGGCTGCTATCCTCCCAAACTGTTCACTTCTCTTTTTTTCCTGTCCAAGCATTGTGGGAAACTTAAGTTGACTGCACTTCACCCACCTTGGGAAGAGCCATGTTTACCTTTGAGACTCTCCTGGAACAAAAAGATAAGTTTCAGCCTAAGCCTTTCCAAGCTACAAGAATTCCTGACGTGTTGTTTTGCATGTTGGGCTAAAAAGAGAGTTGAAAAATTATATAACTGCAGATTTAACATCTTACTAAATTTTGCCACCCTTTTGCAACTTCTTTCCTTAAACAGAGATTTGCCAGTGCTGAAAATACAGTCCCAGAAGAACTTACAGTATAATATTCTTTCAGCTTCCCTTAAGGCAGAAACTGGACTGAGAATTTTAACATAAACAACATAAACAGCCAGCCAACATCCTACTGGTTGCTCAGAAACCCAGTCTGTAAATTATCTTTTAGTTCAAGATTCATTATCAGAAGAAAAATGCTCAACATTTCTTGCTTAGTCTAAGAAAAAGTTGCTGTGGAGTTTTTGTTAGTTCTGTGTTTTCTAGAAATGCAAGGATATTTTGCTTTCTCCTCCCAATATTTATCAACTGTTTGAACTCCATTACTGAATTTGAAAGATGAAATAAAAGCATACCTGCTTCAGAGTAACATTTCCATACCTTTTTGCAGGACCTGCATATTTTCCATGCTCTCACAGCTCTGCATTTGTCTGGTAGAAACACAAAATCTTTCACCTTTAGGGTTGTTTGTTTGGAAGTCTCTGAGGTCTCTCAGGATGTTTCCAGCCTGATTAGGAATTGCGATTAAAAACACTAACAGTCTCTTTGATTTCAGATTTCCCCACAGATCCTACTTTTTCAGTTTCATTTTTTTGGCCATTATTTTTATCAGCTTGTAAACTTGATCTCCAGATCACTTGAATCTCCTGACTTAGCATCTTCATCTCAGCTCAGTCTCTGCATTTTTCTCTGTGTTTTCTTCTGCGTTTACGATTTGCAGGTGCTCTTACTTCCAACCCTACTTTTTGTCATCAGCTGCTGGTGGCAGTGCCAGCACAGCTCTCTCTGTTTTGTTGTAGAATCACAGAATCATAGAATGTGTCGGGCTGGAAGGGACCTTTAAAGGTCATGCAGTCCAATCCCCCTGCAGTGAGCAGGGACACCTTTAGATGAGGTTGCTCAGTGCAGGTGGAATGCTGGGTACCATCAAATGAGAACCAGAGCAGCTGTGTGTGCAACCAACATCCAAAGAAGAAGGGAGAAAAAAAAAGCCAAAAACAATCAGCCCTTTCATTCCTTTGTATTACTGTGTGACAATAGGAGCTTACTGGCAAAGTTCTTGGTTGCTGCATCTCCGCCCTTCCCTAGTTGGAGAAGGAATGACTGACAACCAGTCATTTTTACAACATCTTTTTACTTCAGTTCACAAACACGGGTTGGAGAGCCTCAAATATGTCTTGTTTTGTGAGTGCTGCTAAAAATGGCTTTTTAAAGGTTTCTCCAGAAACCTTAGCGTGGGTCGGATTTCTCTGGAGTTGCTTTTAATACTGGATGAATGTCAAAAGTACTTAACACATTTTATTCTAGATCAGCTGGCTAAGAGTGACCTTTTAGTCATTGCAATTGCAAGCCCTGTTGCAAAAGAGAAGCATCGGGTGAGAAAATGCATTTACAGACCCTGCTTAGCAGCAAGGCTCTGGTGCTTTTTTTAGCGTGCAGGGGATAAGTTCAAACCTCTCCTTTCCCCTACAATTTTCAGGGTTACTTAGAATCATAGAATGGCATAGGCTGGAAGGGACCACTTAGAGCTCCTGGGTTTATTATGTCCTTTGCCTTCCTCTGGTGAAGGTGGAAATGCTCTGCCTCATTTCTTTGTTTCGCTCTTTAAATTCCTTCTTGGTTTTAGCCTTTCTTCCCATCACTGACAGCCGAGGAGAGGGGAACTGCTCCACTCACCTCAAGGGCTTCTCTGAATCTGCAGTTCTTTTGGATTTCTTAATTAGCACATTTCTGCCTTTCTGAGAAAGTCACAAAACTTTCGAAATCATCCTGGTATTTTAGAACTCATTAGATACTGACAATACTTAGATATTTGAAACTCATGCCTCCCAGTTTGCTTTAACCAACAGCTTAACAGTGCCTACACATGACAAGCTAGTAATAAGGACTGTAGATAATAACTCAGTCACAACTGAGATGGCTTTGAGAGTATTTTTTCCAAATTACCTTCTTCACCGTGGGAAAGATACTAAGCTACTTTACGGGACTGGGTAGTAACTCACAAATCAGTCTTTACATTGTCTGAAGCTTTCAAGACAAAGTTAAGGCGTACAAGGTAGGGACAGTCTGTCTACTTTGAAAGAAAACAGAGCTTCGTCTGCTAGCAGGTGAAGTGGGAATCATTTCATGCTATGGAAAATGAGGCTCTGACACTGTTGCGTTAGTGGAGCAAACTGCGCTGTCGATACACTAATAAAAAAAGGGAACATTGGCTGAGAGTCCAAGGAGTATGCTGACCTCATGGAGTGCAACTCAGCTTGGCTGGGAGAGCTTGCAGGAATGATTAACTAAAACAAGAACATTTTATTAGACCTTTTCTAACATCATCTGAAAAGACTAGGTGGGGAGGGGTGTGGATTTACATTTCTGGGTGGCACTCATCCTTAGCAAGTATGGGCTCAGTCTCAGTCCTCAGTAGATTTTGTGCTTTTTTTCTCTCATGTCCCACATTTTCTATGAAGTTCTGGTTAACTAACATCATTTATTGTGCTTAGGAAAACTCTTCGTCCTCTGAGGGAAGGATGAAAAATGATCTGAAGCCTTCCTTCAGTGCTGTATACCACTAATATTTGATCATTGGTGTTCAAAATACTGGGCAAAGCTGAAGAGACACCAAATCGACAAGCTCGGAAGAAACATTTCAGGATGATGCTGGTACTGAAGTAAAAGCAGTAACTTGTGGATTAAAGCTACTTGCTTGAGTTGTTTCCATGAGGTTCAGCCCTCAGAGTACTATTATTCTATTCAAGCTATACATCCACTTGTAAAACGGCCTCAGGAATTTTCACTGAGAAAAAATTATTGCCAATGGACTGTGTTTTGGGGAAGTGGCTGGACACAGACACCTTCCTAGATGCAGGGGTTTCAATTGCCCCATCCTCTTCTTCATGGTTTTCAGCCATCAACATGTGGTAACACAATTATTGTATTAAGGACAGCCTCGGGCAGCTAAAATTTTCTTTCTGATGGTTGAGACACAATTCCTGTCCCACTGGTAGCATGTCAGGCTGTTAGGTTGGCTTGTGTCACGCCAATTACATGTATAATGAGTTACAATAATGTTACAGCTGCAGGTGTAGTAACTAAGGTCACCAAAGACAATGTCTCGGAAGACTCACAGGCAGAAAGAATCGCTTATGGATGATGCTCCAAGTTTCAATTTAAAAAATGAGGGCTGAGGTTGTTGAGCATTCGCATTTCTGTAGAGTTACTCATATGCCCAACTTCATCCCCGAACAGATTAGGGGCTGCCAAGACTCAGATCTCAGAAATAAAATACTGAAAAGGACACAGAAGAGGAGATGTGCATATGATACTAATTTATGTCAAAATTAGAGATTTCTACATCAGTGCTGACATTTTTCAAGGGCATGGTGTTTTCCCATGAGAGTAAAATATAAGAGACAGTAAAATCAGTGCCAACAGCTCTGAAGTATCCACTGTAAAGGACTCCTACTGAAAACTGTTTAAACTGAGATCAGGAGAAAGAATGCAGCTATAAACTGTAACAAGTGGGACTTTAACAACATTTGAGAAATACTGTGTAAAATCCAGCTTTTTGTCTTTTTTTCAGCTATCTTCAGCTAGAATAAGTAGGGGAGGGGTTTGCAGTGAACCTGTGCCTGTATGTCATGTACCCAGTCACCTTGCTTCTTCCTTTCTGCAAGAAAGTAAACAGAGAAGTAGGAAGAAGTGGAAATTAAAGAGTTGAGACACGTATTTCAACAAGGCAGCTCTATAAAAGGGAATTACTCAGCAGCATTGGGTATACATCAGAAAAAAAAACCCAACCCACAAATCCAGGATTTACTGCCCTTGTCAGCTACTTTGGATGAATCACATCAAAAACCAAGCTCCTGTGTCTGGAAGAGAGAGTAGTACTTAGTCATCTACCTAGGGACAGTCATGCTTTGCGCTGCGATGGAAGTGTGTCCTGACTACCTCCTCCTTTTGCAATCAGCCTCTGTCCGGGTCTGTATATACTAGAGAAATAGATTGTCCTCAGTTATCATAGAGTCATAGAATATGTTGGGCTGGAAGGGACCTTTAAAGGTCATCTAGCTCAACCCCCTGCAGTGAGCAGGGACATCTTTAACTAGATCAGCTTGCTCAAGAGTCCCATCAAGCTTGACCCTGAATGTTTCTAGGGATGGGCCCTCCACCACTTCTCTGGGCAACTTGTTCCAATGTTTCACCACCCTCATTGTAAAAAACTTCTTCCAAAGATCTAGTCTAAATCTAACCCAGTCTAGCTTAAAACCACTGTCCCTTGCTCTATTGCTCCCCAGCTTTCCTGCAGGTCCCCTTCAGTTACTGGAAGGCCACTATAAGATCTCCCTGGAGCCTTCTCTGCAAGCTGAACAAACTCAACTCTCTGTCTGTCCTTGTAGGAGAGGTCCTCCAGCCCTCTGATTATTTTTGTGGCCCTCCTCTGGACCTGCTCCAATAGGTCCATGTCCTTCTTGTGCTCAGGACTCCAGAGCTGGACGCAGCACTCCAGGTGAGGTCTCACCAGAGCAGGGTAGATATTTGGTTTTCAGGGCCCGTTCTGTAGGGTTGCTGACCCTGACCGGCCAGCTGGGCTCCTGTGGCAGTGCAGAGACAGCCATGTGGGCACTGCCCTCCCAGAACATGAGGCCCTTATGATTCATGGACCATTACTGTGGCCTTGATAATCATCAGTGAGTCACATCATCGGGAGTTACTGCTGGGGGTGTCTGTTGTTGGATACTCACCAAGTCATCATCCAGGTGGGTGACTTTATAAGCAGTCAGCAAGCATATTGTCATGCTCAGACATCATGCCGTGCCACAGAACAGCCATATTTCCATTTAAATGCCAGGCAGCAGAGCAGTTTATTGAGCACAGTACAGGATACAAGTCAATCTAGTTCAGTTCAATATTCTTATTTGAGAGTTATTGTGGGCTAGGCAGAAAGCAAAACAGCCTGCAGCTTTCAGTACTGTTCTCTTCCTAAACGATCCTGAAAGATTTTATTGAGGTAAGCTACTCCCTCCATTTAGGCTGAGCTCTGAATTGCTTATGAACCCAGATGAAGTGTCACGGTATGCATTCGACAGCATTACGGCATTTCACAGTTGTGCATGAGTTGCAAAGATGGGCTGCTTGAAGTAAAAAATGTGTGCCACTGCGGCTGCAAGCCAAGGTCTAGCTAGTGCTTTCTCTTTCCTTGCACACACACCAAAGCCCCATTTCTAGTTGAAAGTCTACATTAAATTAGACAATAAAGCCACGCACCCAATTTAGGGAGCAAGAGCATTTGCAAGATGAATCAGCAAGGTAAGACTGGGAGCTAGTGCCAGCCAGGTCAAGAGGGATTTGCAACTTGGGGAAATCCAACTGACTAGCAGGGATCTTGCACAACATGTTTCCTACATGGGTAACATGTGGAGAGACGGTCACCTTCGGAGGAGAACTGAGCACCAGAGCCTGCCTTAGGCAGCCCAAATTACCCTCTGCAACTGTCATCTTTCTCTGTTGACTAAATACAAAGGGATTCAGTTTCCCCTAAGAAAAACAGCTCTCCTCTCCAGAGCCTTAGTTAGAAACTGAAATGCAGGCAGTTTGATCGCCCCTGAAAAGAACAGCAGGGTCAGCAGAACAGCAGAAGCATACATTAAAGTGCTGTGCCTGCTGCCAGGTCATCAGCGCAAAAGGGGACTTTTCAAGGTCAGAGACAGTTTATGGGTATTTTCTCTCTCCTCTGATTCAACTGAAGGGAAAGTAGGATCAGGAGAGGTTCTGGGCAAAAGGGCAGAATAATTTAATAGAGTGTGGGTGAAAAACCTTGCCCTGCGCCCAGTTTATAGCTTCTGATCCTGGTTTCAGTGGGTTGTTGTATGTGAAAGCATCATTTCTCAGACGTGCTTTGTCATGAAAAGGCTGTTACGGGAAGCCTGGAGAAAAAAGCCCCGTGGTGAGCGGGATGCTGACTCCAGTCCAAAGATGGTCACACAGCCCCTCAGGTGCACGTGTACGAACAACCTTGCTCAAAACAGAGAGAGACAGTGGATGTGCAGCCGCTGGCGCTCACTGCCTCCAACTCCTCTCATCCCAGCCTGCTGTTAACCACTGTTTTGGAACAGTTGCTTAGATACCACAAGAGCCTGGCTTCAACTTCGGTCGAGTTAATTTGACATTAAAACTTGACAAAACCAAATGTATTGCAGGGTTGAGACACGCTTGCAGATGAAAACCACAACATTGGCAGACATCAGTATTAAATCTAACTCCAATGAACAAACCTCTTATCAGAGATCTGGTCAAGCCCCCTCCTTTCCTTCTCAGGCTCTCAAGAACAGTTGCAATAAGACCCACATGTGAAATTTCATGTGCCCTCAGCTTGGTGGAGCTGGGGCTGAATGCCAGCTCCATCCATCCCTGGCTTCAACTCCTTCACAGGGGCTCCAGGTGCAATTTTACATTTACTAGTCCTTGTAGCAACGAGGCTTTACAATTTAAAGGCTGCAGCTGCAGACCTAATTATGTCTCAGCCCTAGTTCTTGCCTTTTTTTTTTTAGGAAGCCTCCTGAGATGCAAGCTTTCTGGCTCATCTTTCATTTCTGCAAGGACTTACATTAACGAAGGCACCATTTTAGACAGGCACCACTTGAGCACATTCTGACTCAACTACCTAAGAATAAAAAAAAACTCCAGCAAACATAAATGGGATGGCCCCCCCCCCCCCCCCCGACCCATTTGGAGTCTGCTTCTGTCCAACCTGTCTGGATCCCTTGAATCTACAGATAGTGACCCTCTTGGCATCAAGCAGGTAAAAATGGCTGAAAGACCAAAAACAGAATCATAGAATCACAGAATCATAGATTCATAGGATCATAGAATCAATCATAGAATCATAGAATGCGTTGGGCTGGAAGGGACCTTTAAAGGTCATCTAGACTAAGCTCCCAGCAGATACTTTTAACCAGATCAGGTTGCTCAGAGCCTCATCAAGCCTGAGCTGGAACGCCTCCAGGGATGGAGCCTCCAACACCTCTCTGGGCAACCTGTTCCAGTGTTTAACCACCCTCATAGTAAAAAAACATTTCTTATTCTTCTGTGACTTTCAGCATTTTTTTCAGCGTGGGTTTTTTAGACAAATGATTAACAATAATAAGCAATTACAGACCCCAACTATCCTGGATATAATGTCATTTATTTCTCATACTTCTTGGTCTTGCATCTAGAAACCTGTATTCTCATTTAGAAACTTAATGGGACCTGTTTACTGCGCTATTCTGAAGTAATTTTGTGACTAATAACTCAGAAATGCTTCTGTGTTTTCTCCCATATCACTAGTGGTGGTTGTGTAGGACTTCGGTGCAGCAACATTTACTTCTGCTGTATGCTAACTTAATGCCTGTCTGGGCTAGCATATACGGGCTGTTTGGGTCTCTTTTAGAGGTGCCACATAACACCAGACTGTTCCTCCCATTAACTAGTTACATCTATGATTTGATACAGTCAGAAAGACAGATTTGAATGGATTTCACTTTCTGTGAGAGCGTTCATTAAACAGAAGTTCACTGGACCATGTCTTGCAAATACTATTTCCAAGAAGAACAATGGAAAGGAGCCTTAGATCAGTGAAAATCAGAGCACTCTTTCATTGTTTTCTTTTTAATATATGTCCTTTTATTTGGCATGTGAGAAACTGTTTCTCTCATCCTACCAGCTGAATAATGGAGCCCTTATTTCCCTTGGGAACCATTTAAAATGGTGTAACATGGTGCAGAGAATAAATAATCTAAGAAAAGTGCTGTAGACAACATTTTAATGAGCTTTATCAGATGATGAAAAATACAATGTTGTCCTGTGCAGCTATGGGGGAAACGATGAATCTTGCCCCTGACAGTGGATCTGCAAGAGAATGAAGGCAGATCTGAGAAAGGTAAGTTTCTTCAGTGTTGGCTTTCACCCTTGAAAACCAGAATCGTTCCTATTTGGCCTGTATAAAAACTGTCACTGTCTACAGATATTTCTGATGGCCTTCCCTGTAATATTTAATTCCAAAAGAAATTGTAGTTTTGAGCCATATTGACAGACTGAAGCAGCAACTGTATCACAAAGAGTGTATTTTTAATGCCATATACTTCATAAGAAAAGAACTTTTAATGAAATCTTGTCCAAAAATGTGTCCTCTAAACAACAGTAAAGAAAAAAAATCCCTTAACTATTTTTCAAAAAAAGGTATTTTCTCACTTAGGCATCTTCCATTTTCTTAATCAAAGACATGAAAGACCAAAAGGGAGGTCTTAAGCTGAAATTATTTATCACTTTTTATCTCTTAAGTAAAGACAGACCATTAAATCGGCTGGAAGAGGAATAAGCTGGATCTCAGGAGGCTGCCTTACAGTTCCTTGCATTTCTGGAGATGTGCTGGATCCAAGGAGGCTTCTGCCCCTGGTTCCTCTGAGTGTTCATGCTTGCCCAGTTTCACTACTCACTGATTTTTCAAGCTACCTCCTGCGTCACTGTGAAACGTTGCACAATTTATGAACCCTAGAAAAACTTTCATGAAAAAAAAATAGGTAAAGAAAATCGATAGTTCTTTGGGTTCATTATCATACAAACGCCCCCCAAACCCAATCAACTGTTTTTCTAGATGAAAAACTTACAGAAATGAAAATGTGATTTAGTGCCATTTTATGTTTACCTCACAGAAGATGCATCTCTTAGCCTGGCTTTGCCTCTCTTACTATAAGAAAAAACACGAGGTAGTTACTGTAAAAAGAAGACAAACTGCCTTAAATGGACAGTAGACTTCCCTGTTGGTAATTCCCGAGTGGAATAAAGCCAGGCAGTGCTGACAGAAGGGAAGGGAAGGGAAGGGAAGGGAAGGGAAGGGAAGGGAAGGGAAGGGAAGGGAAGGGAAGGGAAGGGAAGGTCACAGGATTTTAAGTGAAAATTCTGCAGTTGCAATTTTCCAAAGTAAATTTAACTGGCAATATATATTTTAAATATATTATACTGCTTCAACCACGTTTTTTCACAAAATAGTATGCTAGGATGCATCAGTAAGGTATCAAAAATCAATATGCAATTATAATTCAATATGCAATTATAATCAGAGAAAGGAATCTCAGGAAAGGATGAAATAAACAGACCATTTATAAGATACTGTAAGATTTGGAAACACAAATTCATTGTTTATTAACCAGTAATAGTAAAATCTGCATCTATCAGGATACCTACTGACAGATTTATTTCTGAGTGTAACTGTGAGAATATATTTTTAGAAAAGGGTAGTATATTTTTCTTGTAATTTGAAAGTTCACAGGAAGAAATAACTCAGTCTTGCAAAAAATTCCTAGGGCAGTGCTGTAGTTTTATGTGCACTAGATTTTACCATGATTAGTGTTCAACAACAGTTAAAAAAAGAGAGGTCTGCTTTTTAAAGGAAGGAATTGTGCTGTGTGGTTTTTTTTTGTAAAAATGCTATTTTAATAAAGTTCCTGCAATTAGACTAGCAAAACAGGAGGTCTAGAGGCATACTACGAGATGGGTATTTTTTCACAGAGAAGGAAAGAGTTCTGGTATCATTCAGACATTTACACTCTTCTGTGATGTTAAGATCCCTTATGTAAAATGTGCTTCAGTTTTGCCTGAAGCTCAGCAAATGTGGAAAGGTTCAAACTCAAATTTTGTATCTAAAAATGCCTTTTTATAGTGAGGACATGAGATCCCAGCCCCCATGGATCCACACTGGGGCTGACTGGCTTCTGTCTCCATGGTAGAGCTAGAGGGTGACTTTGTCTACCAGCAGCCTATGATCTACACCACAGCATTTGTGCTGGGTGGATGTGGCTGGAGAAACCTGGTGGGAATAAGGCAGCCTTCACCCAACCAGGGAATTAAAATCAAAATTTAAAGGCCAAATATCTCATCCTCAAATTTAACAAAGAGAACTAAAGCAGCCCATAGCAAATAAATACAGTATGGGTTGGAATGGTCTCCCACTTCCAAAAAGTTACTGAGAATATTAGGGTTTGGGGTAAACAAATTTCTTCACAAAAAAAAATAGGGTGGTCACTGTGGAAAATGTTCATACCATTGAGCAAACAACAAAAACACGTTTTGACCATAAATATTTTCTATTTTGAAATATTGTAACAATATTCCATTAGTTGCAGGAAACTGAAACTCAGCTGTTTTCCATCCAGGCTTTTCTGTGATTCATCACAGGACATCACCCCGAATGCACGGGAGAACTCAGGGAGGGGAGAGGCGCCGTTTCACGCAAGGTGGGATGTGGCGAGAGACTCTGCCCGTGGGAGGAAAAGGATGGGAATCCTGCTCTGTTTGGTGGACATTAGAGCAGAGGCAATTCAGAATTTATGATCTGGCTGAAAAGACTCTGATTGACTAGCAAAGTTTTCAAAACACCCCCAAGATCTCATTCTTCTTAAGAGCTAGCTTATACAGCCTCGAAACAGAATCGCTTTGCTAGAAAAGCAGGAGGCTGAGAGACCACGTGGCCTTCAAGGACTTAGGGCCAGGATGGGGGACCGCATCTGGAAAAGCACAGTAACTCACCTTCAACTTCTCTAACAGGCTGCATCTTGAAACGGAGCTAAGAGTGTGGTCTAGCAGACAGGCACGCTGGGAGACTTAGGATAACATGACGTTGTGCTGCTATTTGCAAAAATGGTTACGTGTGTCATAAGATGTTTTGAAAACAAGCAATAATCAGTTACAAGTGCTATTTCCTTACATTGTTGGATGCTTATTTTCTATTTCAGACAGGCAGAGAACAGGTGGAAGCAGCTGGGATTACGAGTGACATTACAGCGCTCTTCATGTTCATGTTATAAATGAATTTTTCAAACTGAGCTTTAACAAGAGGAATTGTGTTTTAATCCTAAAACTGAAGAATAAAAGTGTGTTTTGAATGTTTCTCTATTTTCAAGTAGAGCAACAAACATTTCTATTGCTAGTGAAGACATTAAACTAGAAGGAAGAAAAGGCCTAAGTTTAGATCTAGGTACAGCTGAGTACTGCACAGTGCTCCCCTACATGACTTAGGCACTGTAATGTATCTCTTAACTCGTCTGTAACAAACCGCATGAACCTAAAGCAATCCCAAAATAAATTTACTTCTTAAGATAATGTCAAGTGTATTTCTTACAGGTTATAGTTTTAGAGACTTTAATTATTACCCAGTAGAAAATCCTATGGATTTGAAATAACATCTTCGCCTTTAAAAAAACCCGCTCATGCTCTAGTGAAGTACTCAATGTATCTGCCCAATGACATGAGACATCCAGTTGCACTAAGGTCACTGATGTTGCAGAAAAGCGTACTTGCTCCTGTTCCCTTTCCCTTCGTGTCTTCACTACCCATCTTGTCCTATGTCACATTATGACCTTCAAGAAGTAAATCTGTATTTCAGTTCTTTGACAGCAAATTTTCTCCTTATGTGGAGCCCACAGCTACCTCAGATTTTCACTTAGTCTCTGAAATTCACATGGCTTATAGGTTTGAGAAAGGCCAATTTGATCATAATCTTTTGTTCAGTTTGGTTTTGGAGCTGCAAATTTACCACAAATTTAATTGTCACTCCTAAAAATCTTTTTTTCTTTTTTAAAAATGCCCACTCAATGTCCTACTTTATAGTGCTTGCCTACGAATAGATGATCTTTTCACTCCTAAACATTCACATTTACCACAACTAAACCATCTCTCTCATCTCTGAATAGAACTGGGAGGAAGAGGAAGGGGTTGTCTGCTGAAGGCACTGCTGGTTGCACTTAGTCGTTAGAAAGGCAGAAGGAAAAGAGCAGAAGAAGAGAATGGAGCACAAGCAGAATAAAACGCATGGAAATAAATAAAAGAGAAGGAAAAGATCCCTCCCCAGTGCTGCAGCTCTATAACCTGGCCTAAGCGTCAGCCTTCAGAGTGGCATTTGAGGATTATTCATCCCCACTGAGGGCTGGGAGGACGATAAAACAATAGAAAAATAACAAGCAGATGCTTGCCAGAGAAATTTTTTCCATTTGTAGTGAGGTTAGAAACAAATAATCAAAACAAGATCCAGTGCAACTTTTGCTTTTTCCACAAAGTACTCCCTGCCAAAAGCCTTCATGTCACATGGATTTGGTAAAGCGGCTGTCCTGGAGCAGCCACTGGGCTGCTGCGACAGCTCCCAACAGACCCGTGCTGTGAGTGCACAGGGGCTGAGCACCTGAGCTTTCTGTTGCTCTCCACATCTCCCATGAAGCTACTTTCTCTGTCTGTTATGAGATATCATCACCTGCTGCTGCTGACAGGGTCCCCAGACCTCAGACCTAACCCATGTTCCATCCTGCACCAACCCACTGGGAGCCAGCTCACCCACAGTAACTCCTTAAACAGTTCCTCTAAGGAACAGTACAAGGGTTACAAACCCTTAAGCTAGCATGACACAAGAACAGGTACAGGCAAAAGAGGAAATGCCTCCATGACGTTCTCTGTTCCCTAGAGCACAGCAGATACTCCATCCATCTGTCAAAATCTCCACAGTCCTCCTGGATGGAGAGGGTGTGTTCCTAAGAGATAAGAGTTAACCCTATGGTTTTGGCATAAAGGATTAAAGAACAAACCTCTTTTTTTTTTTTTGGAAGAAAACAGAGAAAGTAACCTTTAAAACCACAGTATTTACATTGTAAGATCACTTGCATATGTCACAAGACAAACACCTCAGAGCAACAGCATAATCCTGACTGCAAAAACTAAGCAGACCACTGCTCAGCTCTGGGAAACTCACAGTCTGCAGTGTCCATCATTCTTCATTGTGCAGGCAGCAAAATTTAGCAAAAGGCAGAATCTGGGAGAATCTGAATCTGGAGGTGATTATATAGTGGATCAGGGTATTAAACCACAAGAACACAGCTATGACTCGGGTTGTGGAAAGCAACCGCTCCACTCCATGACAGCGGTGCTCAGACACCACAATACACAAAACTGCAGCCCTGATCCTGCAGTGCAATAGGTGTAACTTACGTGTTCCTCAGGTGTGGATTTCCACAATTCAGTTGAACTCTCAGAGAAAAGCAGAAGAAGAGAAGCAGAGGGCAAAGTTACAGGCTCTCTAGTAGATACTGGAGACATCGTCATCAGCAACATTCTGTTGGAAAACTACTTATCACAATACAAAGTGTATCTTGAAGTTGGATTAACATTAACATTTTCAGGGTATTTGAGCTAGGTAAACTCAGGCGCTCAAAATTTCCTGTAAATTATATTAAACAATTGCAAATGTGGTTCAGTCAATGTGTTATTTCAAATCAGATGAACATGCTTGCAGTGTTTTATAGCTCAATTACTAATCTAGAAAAAAGCAGAGATAATCCTTCAAAAAGTACATGTGCCTGTAATGCATTTATCTTAATACAGCTGCTCATAGAATACTCTGCAGTATGAAAATACTATAAATAATCTTCATATCTGAAGCTCTTTTATTAGTGCCTGTATCAAACACAAATACAAACAACTAGCTCTCAGAAGACTTTCCCACAAGGGGATATGAAAAAACAGTAGGTTGCTTTAACGGCTTGTTCTTGTCATTGTGCCTAAAGAGCTGGAACTGAGCTTACTTAACAACTTTGATAGGGAAGATTTCCCACTGAAAGTTTTCCTCCCTCATAACTGGTATGAAAACAGAGAGACAATAAAAATATTAATAAAAATATGCAACAAAATCCATACAACATTCTTTTCTGGTCTCCTGCAGAAGACCATGGTATGTCTCCAGCCTAAGAGTTTCTGTAAATCAAATGACCTGTGTAACTCTGAGCAATCCTTTTGCTTAAATTGTTGTCAATGTGATCTGCAAGGTGTAGGATGGAAAGCAGAAATGCAGCTGTACTGTATTTGCACTGCACTCCAAATTGAGAGAGAATGGAAAAATTAAGAGCAGACTGGAAAAATAAAATTCCTGTTTCTAAACAATAAGAGCTGTGAGATATCCACTGTTCTGCTTAATACTTTTTCCATCTTAAAAAAAAGCTGACTTAAGATGTATTTATAGAAGGCATTCTCTTATTTTGCATTTTACTATGTCTCTAATTTTAATTGATGCACTCCTGCGGCTATAAACAGGGAAAAGCAGCAATTCAGAGGGGGAATTGTGCTGCAGGGTGTTGGATAGGTGACCAGTTCACTTCTCACACGGACCTCTGAGCTGTGGAAGGGCTGGAAACAGGTTGTGCATGGGTGTCTCCAGCTGTTCTGTCCTGGCACTACAGACTGCTTCTCTCCTGGAAATCTGTATATTAAAGTCTGCGCTTTGACTGTTGATCCCCAGCTATAGATTGAGAGAGTCTCTTGACTTCGTGAAAAGTTACACATTCATTGTCTCAAAAATCTGCATCAACTGATGGAACGTGTGGGAAATCTCCCTAGCCTACTGAGCTCTGTCTTACTTCTTGTCCAGGAAATCTGGCTATTTCCTTGGAGGGAGGACTGAGGGTATAACACTCCAGTTATAAAAGACCATCTTTTTCCATCTTCAGAATTACTGAACTCCCATGAGGCCTCGGGATGTTTTCATAATTACTTCCAGTTTCTAAAATTTCTTGTAAATAAGACACTCCCAAGCCCCGTCGATATGAACAAACTAATCAGGGCTTGAACACTGACACACAACTGGCACACATCTGTTCCCCTCGCCCAGCTTGGCTGCCTGGCATGATTTTGGCCCCAGCCATCAGATCCCCTCATGGGCAATACCTGGGTACCTTTGGGGGACTATTCCTGGGATAACATGCGTGGATCATACTGCTCTGCTCAAGGGGGATGGCTGAACTCAAGGGCTTTGGCTGTGCCTGCTGGGCTGTGCAACCTGCCCTGCAGCTGGAAGGGTCATGCCTGGGGATTTCACTTATCAGTGCAGACACAACCCACTGAATCAGCGTGGTTCCCAACGACTAAATTATCTTTTATGGGCTTCATTATTTCAGTTTACAATGTCCCAGAAAACGCAACTCCTGATGGCTGTACCGCAGCCCAACAATATGTTGAGTGTTTTTATGTCACGTAATGAAGGGTAGATGCTGCGTGTCCTGGGCTGCATGAGAGAGCAAGTGAGGCCACTTGAGGGTGCAAACACTGCCAGGATACTGCCAGAGGGCTATGCAAGGGGAGGGAGCCAAAGTGGATAAGCATCAACCTTCACAGCTGCTGGAGGGGTCTCAGGAAGGAAGGGATACCTCCAAAACCACATGTGTGCTATGGAGAACCAGTTCCTCCAAAAGACAAGTTGGGCTGAACTGAAACTGGTGCCATGTGGGCAGCTAGAAAACAAGCAGATAGATATGAAGTGCAAAGCCAGGCCATTTGAAGTGTAAATGCCATCCTAAACGCAAGAGGCAATACTGCTAACTCATATTAGTAATATTATTTATTAATTTGATAGAATATTAAATAAAAACGTTGAATTTGTACTGATTAATTGAATAGTCTCTGTAAAACACTGTACTTACACAGCCCCCCACAAACTCTCTTCCACATGTTCATTTAAAGATAAGAAAAGCCTCATCATCGTTGCGTGGCAGGGACTGTTTGATTAAAATGTCTGTGTGACACAGCTATCTTTTGATTGCGCTGTAAAAACTAGGAAAAAGATCCAGAGAGAGGTAGATGATTGGGGAAAGGGGTTTCAAAGAAAGGGGAAGCAATCTGAAAACAAAGAAACGAGGGAAAAACTGAGAAGCTAAGGCAAATCCGTTCTGCACAAAGCTGACCATCTGGAACATGTTACTGAAGAGGAGATGTGGGATCACATAGATTGTTTCTGGAAAAGGAGGGGCTTGAGGGGCATGGAAAAAACCCAACATGGCTGAATTAAAAGCCAGCCACAAACACTGAGCCAGATGGCTTTTTCCCTTCTTATAATGATGTATGTTCTCATCTTTCTATATCTCTGCTAATCGCTTTAACGTAGGAGAAGTACATGGAGTAAGATGTTAAGGAGGAAGCAGAGGGACCTGGGTAAGATGAAAAGACATCTACTTCTATTGTATGTCTTTCTGTACTGCAAACTGAAATTCAAAACAGGGATGTCTTTCTTATGCAACAGTACATCTGTTGCTGTTCCAAAGTCTTTGGGCACAGAAACGCTTTCCAGACAGCACAGAGCAACCATTTGGGTGTTTTGACAGGTTTCCAGCTGTAAGCTATATATTTGTTTTATGGCAAATTTTAGGTTAGTTCCTAGAATTTAAAACATATTCAATCTGCTTTTGTTTTACAATCTGTAAACACTTTTAGAGTTCTATTCTTTATTTAATGATAAATAGGCACAACACAGCTGTTCTCCAGTGGCCTGTATTTTCAGCATAACCCTATTCTTTCCTACATGAACTCTTCAGAGTTTAAAATATGCTAGAAGAACGTGGGCCAAAACATCAGCAGGCCGAAAGTGTTCTGAAATAAACGGAGAAGATGAACGGTTTTTAATTCCTATCTGCCAGACAGTGACACTGACTGTCTCTCACACTACCCAGGGCCATAGAGGATGACGTGGCTACAGCTGGTACAGGAATATGTTTCTGTCGCTCAGCAGAACATACTCAAGGTAGTACAAGAGGTACAGACAAACAGAGTCCAACACAGAGCTTGTTGGACAACTGTATGTAGTTACTCAGAAAGGCCAATAAATGCAGGTCAAGCACGGCATCAACACGATTCCTAGCAAGCAAGGCAGAGAGCTGGTTCAGAGCTGGTGTCTCAGCATGGCGCTGCCCCATGTCACGTAATCCCACAGTGGAAAGAGTTGAGGGGAGTGAGAGCCCTGGGCAGTGCAGTGACTGCAGGGAAGGCATCAGTGCAATTGCCCAGCTGACGTTAAACTTCCCTGCCCGAGCAGCCATGTCAGAGGGCCAGATCGGTACCTCTGCTTAATGATGCCCTCTGCTGTGCTCTGAGCTCTCGTTCGGCTGGGTACATCGTGATCTTCCCACCAGCAATAAAAAAGAATCGAGTTTCTACTTTGACTTCAGTTTATACTTCAAATGTTGTGATAAAATGAACTCCCAGGACTAAGGAATGCAATGTGCCATTATAATGAACACCACAAGCCCCCAGAATTAGGCTGGTACCCAAACTACATTGCAAATGCTTGCGTATAATCTTCCTTTTAGAGAAACTATGCTGACAAACTGTAACTCTCCTCTCTGGATGTGCCCAGCACACGTTCCCCCCTGTAAACACTCCACTTTCACAAATCAACCCCACGCTCCAGCAGGATAAGCAACTGCAATGAGTCCAAATTCACCTTCTGACAGGTCGGTGCAAACAGTGAATTCTTTCCTTGATGTCAAGTTGTTCTTCAAGGAAAATAATTTGTTTCCAGAAAGTCTTCCCCCCTTACTTACAAAGCTTTAAGATGGGAAATCCTGTGAGCAGCAGGCTTGACAAATGTGAGGCTTTTTTCATATACTCATGTGAATAACTCAATCCTTCTCAGAAACTACTTGGCCATTTGTACTGGAAGAGAACGCAAGCAGACTGCACAAGAGAGGGCTACATGGTCAAGCAATGGCAGCACTGTGGACAGGCATAAGAGTGCATTTGTTGAAAGACAGAAGATTTTGGTGCTAGAAGCAAGAGAGTTGCAATCATCTTGATCCCAGCTGTGCTCTGGGGAAAAGAAGCGCTATTTACATTCTTCACAAATAAACAGAGCTGCATCAAAGAAAATACTGGACCTACCAGCAGTTTCTTCTCCTAATCTCCAAGGCCCCAGATTTTATTTCAACAGGGTGACCTTATTCCTACAAGTAATCCTAGAAAAACTCAAATAAGGAATGGCTTTGTGTCAAAACATGTCCTAGTAAGTTACAAGAACTGTAGGCATTATTAGGCTGCTCAAGGCAAGCTGGGATTTATAAAATAACTTCCCACAGGCACTGATCCAAGGCCTGCTGAAGTTAATGGGAGTCCTTCCTCTGACTTCAGTGGGATTAGGAAGAGGCCTCCTACCCATCCCACCAAGGCTCCTGTATGACTGACAAAAAGTTTAAAGGATCCACCCTCCACAGATGGTCAACTTGCACCACGGAGGAGGTTCCATCAGAAGCTTCCTTCAAAGGCCTGGAGAAAAGGGCTGATGTCTTAGATGTGTGGCACATGCAAACATAGGAGGCCACTGACTGAAATGTAAGATCTCAAAAAAGAAAGATTTTTATGCATCTCACAGGGTATTGCCAGCCCTCCAAGAGTTAAAAAGTTTCTATAAATTTGCAAGAAACTCACTTTGACTTCTTTACAAAGGGCTCACCATTGCAGAAAAATCAGAAACTAAAGAAGCTGCCACTTACTGCACTCTTTTCTGTATGTTGCCTTCAAGACACTTGCTCTAATAAAAGGTGACTTCTCTCACATCTCCTCCTCCTCCCTGCAGAAAGCAACTCAGCCTCATGGAAATTTTTGCAAACTTTGGCACTGCCTGCACTCTAGCAAGTCATGCTGGCAAAAACAACCAGACAGAATTAATGAGAGGAGTTAGCTTGCAAACCAGCACAGTGCATCAGCTGCAACCAGGGAGGAAGAGCCATCCAGAGAGCCCTGCATGCAAGATTAATTTAGAAAAATAAAACAGATCTGCTGGTGAAGCAGTTTACAGTGAAATGTTCAACTTTTTGTGATGGTGATAGTTTCATTTGTACATGAGCTGGGAAAAGATAAAAAAATCACAGTAGCAAAGAATTACTCTAGAGCAGAGGACTCTTGCACTGATTAATAAGAAAAAAGAGCTTGAAGTAGAAGGATGCAGGATCGTGCTCCATTCTCTGGAATTGCAACATCTTCTTCCAGCACATGCTTAGAAGAATGCATAAATTCTGTAAATTCTCTCTAAGAAGATCAAGAAAAGCCAGATATTACTGCTTTAAGTTGGCAATAAACACTGCTGTAAGTACTGGAGCAAAAGATAATCCAGTGGTTCATGCCTCTGCACTGGGCAAAAACTGTACCAGAGAGAATGGTGAAGGCACTCTGTCTCTTCTAAACAGTTTCAACTCACTTACAGAGATATTATGGATATATACTTTTTTTTTCTTTCTTTTTATGGAAAGCATCATTGTATATCATGCATGTGACTGCTTTAGGAATGTGGATAGAAGAAATTCTGACTTAAGAACCTGTGTTGGGCAATGGCTGATGACATTCACTGCACTTGCACTTTCACTGCAGGGGAAGAGTCTTCTGTGTCTTTTTTTGTCTAAATCCCCACGTTGCACCTGAGCAAGAAATCAGAGAAAGAGATATCAAACATTTCACTTCAGCTGTTCACGTCCATACCTACTAGCCAGAAAATTGCCATGCCTGAATGAGAGCCATGTGTTTGTTTGTTTACTAAGCCACAAAGACAACTGCTTTGTAGATTTCTAATTATCTTCTCCATGAGTACACCAGCTAAAGTTTGCATGGAAAAACAGACAAAAAGATGTCATTAAAACGGGTCCCAAGAACCTTTTGGATGATTCACAGTGGTCTTATCCTCACTAAAACTGAATGCGAAAACAAGCGTGATTGCAATTTGCTCAGATAATATTGGGTATTTATGAATTTTGGCAACCTGGCCTGTATGTGAAAAAATGAAGCCCATGCAATTGAAGTTTAAGATCCTAATCATACAGTGTAAAACGCTTGAATTGACTTTGTAGAGAATGATACAAGCATTTGATCTTATAAATCCTTACTCAGAGTAGCTTGTTAACTCATTGTAAAAAGTCTATACGTGAATTTCACCGTGTCCCCACTACTGAAATAGGTAAGCATCTAATGTACAAAAACTTCAGCTCTGGGTAAGTCATAGTGCTGTGCTGGGTCCTGCTCCACCTGCTCTCAGTGCTAGCATGTCCACTTCAAATTTGTGCAAGGAAAAGAGCCAGAAAGAAGTATTTCTTTTAAATATAATGCGTTTTTATTTGAACATTAGAGTGGACTAACTGGAGGCCAGTAAAAAAGTAGAGAGTGGTGATAGGCCATAAGGATGGCTGGAAAAAATGAGTCGTTGCATCCCTGGTACAAAACCATTGGCTTCATTCGGCTTAACCCAGTAAGATGTTTAGAATAGCTGTAAACTGTGTCTACAACCAACAAACAGTTTAAAATAGGTATCCTATGGAAAAAAATAAAGCACATACAAATACTAACACAAACACATGAATCCCTAGGAAACAAGTAGGGAATTTAGGCAACACCGAACTGCTGAGTAGAACACACGATTAACTGGATATCCATACACTGCTTGGGATGGGGTTAGGCATCTCTGAGTAGAGGATTTCTAGATATTTCTTCTGATATGTCTGACTCTATTCCACAAAATGTACTGACATCTCACGTTCTATTAAAAAAAAACAAGGTGAAGGAGGGAGGGTGCAGTAATGAGGATCTGAGGGGATCAATTCAGGACTGCAGGTAGGTGCTTGCACCCCTGGGGGACCTAAAGCCAGGAATTCTTCAGAGAAAATGTACCCACATCACTTCTTTCAAAGAACAGAGCAAGATTCACTATTTTCTTCTGAAGTGGCATCTGCTTTTTACCTGTATGACTTGTGATGAGTACTCCCTTGGGAACCAAGAGACCAGAGATCAAAACATCTGCCAGCTACCATGAAGCTGCAATAACTGTTAAAGCAGGGGAGGAGAGACAGGGATAAAAACACTGCTTCTGCCAGAACCGCATCCTATTTCAGGGTCAGAAGGGAGGGATGTGTGACTGGAGAGAGAAAGGGATTGAGAAGGCTTAGGGAATACGTGACTTTTGACAAGGCTAAGGGAACACTGTGGCTCCCTCTTGTAAGAGTACGACAGTTGTTTATATTAAGCCATCACAAATAAGAGGTCTGCAGCAGTGAGAAGACAGCAGCCCTGACGGCACCTCGTGCTGTTTTGTCCTTTGCCACAAACACGTATATTCTGCATCTTCTGGACCAGGTGCTCAGTGCACAGAGCACCACTCTGGCTAAATTCCCTAATCTGAGCTGGCTGTGAGGCAAGGCCTGTTCCTGCTGTCCTGGACTGAGAATACTTCTGCAAGTTGTATAAGAGCTCAGGGGAAATGTCCAGGAAGAGTAAGTACTAAATTACTTCTGGACGAGACACCTCCAAGCTGTTTAAATTCATTCCTGAATACAGTCCTCAAGGACAAATCTCATTCCAATCTGAAGGAATGACAAGCCTCCCCTGCACTCCAACAGGGCGTGGAAGGGATGATATCAGTTGTCTAACCCTGGCTGAGTTAACTGCTGGGCTGTCATGATGTACTGCATTATGAAACCCAGTGTGCTAACATAGGGGAGGGGGCACTAGTGGGCACAAGGCCATCATCCCAGAAAACTGCCCGAGAGCACTGCACTGTTTCTGCTCCAAGCCCTTCAGCGCCAGCCTCACAGCCTGCCCTGGCTTCCCAGGAATCCCCTGTCCCTCCTTCTGAAGTTCTCCATGGTATAGTCCAGGACCACAACAGATGGCACAAAGACAGAGACTGAAGCTGACTCTTCTTGACACCTCTCTTCCTTTTGGCACAGGGCAGAGCATTCTGCAGCAGGCAACAGCTCTAATGCTGCAGGCAGCAACCTGCTGGGTTTCTCAACACCTGGCAGCCAGGTGGATAAAGGTGTGCCCAAAGGTCCAGGGGCTGGCAAGGCAGGGTGGAGAGCTCACCTAGGCTCAAGACTGGGTCTCTAGCCAGTGCCTGGCTCTGCTACAGACCCTCTTCCAAGATGTAGGTTGCTGCAGAGCTAGTACCTAACCTGACCCCAGTAAAAAGGATGCAATAGACATATTCAGCACTTGCAACTCAGTGGTAAGGAGAGCTGGGGCCTTAGAGCAAAGGCCTGCCTTGTGATGGAGACTGGGTGGAGGTGATCAAAGCCTGGCACTCCCAAGGACCAAACATCCCATAAACATTTCGCTGCTCACATAGTTCTCTTAGCAAGATGAAAGAACAAACTACGGTACGGCATGTTAATTGCTTTGCACAGGCTCAATTCCACACAGGTACTCAGGATTGGTGATACTGTTAGATGCTGATTTTTAGGTACTCATAGTATAAAAAGGAGCTGTCACTGTCCCCTTTTGTATAATATCTATTATAGACGGCTCAGGAATTGACTCAATTCTTTTTGCAATTCAAACCTTAATCTGTGGCTTCCAGCATCAGCAGTGGAAGAAAATAACTGTACAGGAATTCTGTTATTCAAATTGTCACAGCAATCTGCAGCTCTTTGTGTCCTTAGATAAACAACCCTGTCTATCACCAGGAATAAAAGGCCAGTACATATATATGGGAGCTGAGACTGTTCAGTCTGAAAAAGAGAAGACTTCGGAGGGACCTAATAGCTGCCTTCCAATACCTGAAGGGAACCTACAGGAAGGCTGGGGAGGGACTTTTTAGAAGAGTGTCCACTGATAGGACAAGGGGAAATGGGTTTAAGATGAAGGAGAATAGATTTAGATTGGACCTTAGGAAGAAATTCTTCAGTACGAGGGCAGCAAGACTTTGGAATAAATTGCCCAGAGATGTTGTGGCTGCCCCCTCCCTGGAGGTGTTCAAGGCCAAGTTGGACGGAGCCTTGAGTAGCCTGATCTAGTTGAGAGGCGTCCCTGCCCATGACAGGGAGGTTGGACTAGATGATCTCTAAGGTCCCTCCTAGCCGAGGCCATTCTGTGACTCTGTGATTCTGTGAAGGAACTGTTGGATTAGCACTAAATTGACTTAGTTGTCACTTTTTGATCCGTAACAACTGAAATCAGCACTCCAGATAATACACGATAATACAAAAGTCCCCAGTCAGACACTCTGTTTATTGTCTCCACTTTTTTTAGCAACCAGTTTTCTAGCCATGAACGTTACACGAGTTACGCAGCAACAAGTTTCCTTGCACAGAACACTTTGACAGCTACTTCACCAGTGGGGCTGCCGTTACTTTGATCTGCTGCCACCGCAGAAAGTACTGCAGCTCATCAAAAGGAACTGACGCTTCTTTCTTGTGCTCGCAGCACTTCCCAGGCGACCGTGCTCTACCTCTCCAGGTTCCCCCGTTCCGGCCGGGTCGCACCGAGAGGGCAGAAGAATCCTGGCCGAATCTCGGCCGCTCGCTGATCAGGTGCTGCCCCCTGCCTGGCTTCTCGTTTCCCGGCCCCTGCCCGAGCTCTTAGCCGAGAGGAAGGAAACCACTCACAGGTTTGCTGTGTTGGGGTTTTTTTGCCTCTCCTGGCGTGGTCACAACTCCTCCCCAAGTTGGCAGATGTGCCCCAGGAACACCTCCACCAATAAGCCAGTGGTGAAGGACAGGAAAAAAAGAAAGTTATTTCTCCAGGAAAATTATTTTCATAAGCACCAGAGCACCACTTCGAGTAAACTGTTGTCCAAATTCGTCAGCATCATTTAAAAGGGCAAAGAAGGACTCAAAGTCCATGTTACAAGACAGTGGGAACTTTAGATTGTTCCGACTCCTTTCGGGCTGCACTATAGTGAATTTATAATACTTTAATCATGTCTTGCATGTCCTATTTTGAATGACAACCTTTAAAGTCCATAATGTCCTGTCACACTCATTACCGGAGCCTGCAGCTTGTGGGAGAAACTATACCCAAGGCAGACGAGCTGCAATGAGGTTCCTTCTCTGCTTTGCTCCTTCCAGTTGTAAAAATCCACACAGCAAATCCCACTAGTTTCCTTCTAGGGACTGCTAGATTTTCAAAAGGAATGAAGCCTCTTTTCCAAAAACTCCCGTCAAAGTCAATCTTAAATGATGTAGACAGACCTTGGACAATAAGGATTCCTTGTGTGTTTCAGATTTTCTACAAAAAAAAAAAAAGAGAAATTATTCCTATAAAAACCCATTTTGTACTTGTGAACTCTGCTAGAGGTGTCAGAGAACTCTGGCGTGACACTTGCTCCTGTATTTAGCTAAAAGTATTTCTAGGGAGCGCTGTGATTATCTCCATGGTGATCAAAGCTACTCTGAGTATCCTGATGAAAAATATATTCTAAGCAAGCTGTACAATCCTCATCTTATATATATATAAAAAAATTCAACGCTTCTACCAGTATTGACTTGGGGTTATTTTCACTTTTAAAGACTGAGGAAGGATTACTGTTTGCAACGTGGGATTCAGATCACATTGGTTGCTGTTAGTAGCACTGAGTATTTAGACTGCAGTGGCAACCAGTGGCTCCTTTGTGGATCCAAGCTCTATTTTATTAGCCATTGCCCAAACTCTGTCCTGGAGGAGTTTCTTCATTAAAATTCTGTGGGCAGTAACAATACCAGCTAACGCTGAATAGGCACGGAGTACAATTTGAATGCTTCTTGCAATGAACAGGAGGAAGACAACAACCAGCTCGACAGCTGCTGACAGCAAACATCAGAATCTCAACTGTACCTAAACATGGAAAGCCTGAAAAACTAGAGATAGGAGATATCTTCTCTCTTTTTATTATAAAAATACTTATTTCAATTTGGCAAAAAGGCATGCAAAGGGGAGCACGGCACTCCACCAACACTCTTCCAACCATATCTTTCTCCTCTGGACCACCCATGGTTACCAGGACCTCAGACTTAACACAAAGTTACTTTCCGTGTTTGGGTTAGGGTTCAGAGTGCCACAAAGCCTACAGCTCTGGGGACACTAGGGTTGTAAAACACACACAAAGAGGAGCACAGCACTGCACCGACACTCCTCCATCCACAACTTTCTCCTCTGAGCCACCTATGGTCAAAGGACCTCAGCCTTAATCCAAAACTATTAGGGTTGAGAGAGCCACAAAGCCTACAGCTCTGAGGTCACCGAGGTTGTAAAAGGTATGTGAAGGGGAGCACAGCACTGCACTAATATTCCTCCATCCATACCTTTTCCCTCTGGGCTACCCGTGGTCATGAGCACCTGAGCCTCAATGCAAACTTACGCTGAGGATTAGGGTTCAGAAAGCTAAAAAGCTACAGCTCTGGGGACAGTGGAGCTGCATGTAAAGGGGAGCATGGCACTGCATCTACATTCCTCCCTACACACCTTTCTTTGTTTTTTGGGTTTTTTAAATAGTCATTAAGGTTGCAATAGACCGCTGAAATCAAGTCCAACTGCCAATGCAACAGTACCGTGACTAGCAAACCATGTCCTGAAGTGCCATGGCTACATGTTTTTTGAACCCCTCCAGGGATAGTGACTCCATTGCTTCCCTGGGCAGCCTGTTGCAATGCTTGACCAACCTTTCCATGAAGAAATTTTTCCTAACATCTAATCTAAACCTCCCATGGTACAACTTGAGGTCATCTCCTCTTGTTACACAGGAGAAGAGCCTGACCCACACCTCTCTACAACCTCCTTTCAGTTACCTGTAGAGAGCAATAAGGTCTCCTCTTCTTCAGACTAAACAATCCTAGTTCCCTCAGCCGTTCCTTACAATACATTTTCTGCAGACTCTTCACCAGGTTTGTTGCCCTTCTCTGGACCCGTTGCAGCACCTCAATTTCTTTCTCACACTGCGGTTCCAAAACTGAACACAGTACTTGAAATGCAGCCTCAGCAGTGCCGGGTACAGAGGCATGATCACTTCCCTACTCTTGCACGGGTGAGGCCACATTTCGAGTACTGTGTTCAGTTTTGGCACTACAGTGTAAGAAAGAAATTGATACAGGCCAGCAACTGGATTTGACTCCATTCACCACAACTCTCTGGGCTTGGCCATCCAGCCAGTTTTTAACTCAATGAAGAGTACACCTGTCTAAGCCATGAACCACCAGCTTCTCCAGCAGAATGCTGTGGGATACAGTGTCAAAGGCTTTACTAAAGTTCAGTTAGACAATGTCCACAGTCTTTCCCTCATCCACTAGGCAGGTTACCTTGTCAGGTTGGTCAAGCAGGACCTGCCTTTCCTGAACGCATGCTGGCTGGGCCTGATCCCCTGGTTGTCCCGCATACGCTGTATGAATGCACTCAAGATGAACCATTCTACAATCTTCCCTGGTACCGAGGTCAGGCCGACAGGCCTGTAGTTTCCTGGATCCTCCTTCTGGCACTTCTTGTAGGTGGGTGTCACACTGGCAAGACTCTGGCCATTTAGGACCTCCCCTGTTAACCAGGACTGCTGGTAAATGATGGAGAGTGGCTTGGCCAGTTCCTCCGCCAGATCTCTCAGAACTCTCAAGTGGATCCCGTCCAGCCCCATAGACTTCTGAGTGTCCAGCTGGCATAGCAGGTCATTAACTGCTTCCTCCTGGATCACAGAATCACAGAATGTCAGGGGTTGGAAAAGATAACCTAGATCAGCCCCCCGCCAGAGCAGGATCACCTACAGTAGGTCACACAGGAATTTGCCCAGACGAGTTTTGAAAGTCTCCAGAGAAGGAGACTCCACAACCTCCCTGGGCAGCCTGTGCCAGTGCTCTGTCACCCTCACAGTGAAGAAGTTTTTTCTAATATTTTTGTGGAACCTCCTATGTTCCAGCTTGTAGCCATTGCCTCTTGTCCTGTCATTGGACATCACTGAAAAGAGCCTGGCTCCATCCTCCTGACACTCCCCCTTGACATATTTATGAGCATTAATGAGGTCACCCCTCAGCCTCCTCTTCTCCAAGCTAAAGAGACCCAGCTCCTTCAGCCTTTCCTCATAAGGGAGATGTTCCACTCCCTTCATCATCTTTGTGGCAAGCACATCAGGAAGCATTAAAATGCCCCATTTCTGAGTGTCTCACGCTGACAGGCTCATACCCCAGTTTTGGCCATCCCGTGACCAAGCCTCACGAACACTGAACTTGCTGGAAAACTCAAAGGGCTTCTGACTGCAAGATCAGCTCCTTCAGGCATCACCTGATACACGTTTAAGTGCCAGGAATTACACAATAGGCTTTCAAAAACTTCAGCCACGCACCAGAGCAGCGAAAGGCAAGTAACCTCCCTTGGCAAACGGCAAAATGACAAAACACACAGGCAAAAAACCACCCAGGCAAGCCTTGCCCACCCTTCTCCTTGAAGATCAGGCTCGTTCCCTCAGCACAGTCCACACTGGAGCTATGTAAAATGTGATTAAGGTGCACTTTGTTACCTTCCCCAACTTCACTGGGTCTTTCTTCTTCTGCGCCTGTTCAGGTTTGAAGGCTGACAGGCTTTGGAGGGGGAGGAGAAGGCGGAGGGGTAGGTGGGCGGTTAGGCGTGTTCTCTGCTGTCTCCCAAGTCAGCGGGCTGAATACTCTGAGGATAACTTGCCTAACTATTTAAGACTGAGGTAAAGAAGGCATTAAGTACCTCAGCCTTTTCCTCATCCTTGGTGGCAACACAACTTTCCACATCCAGTAACAGATGGAGATTCTCCTTGGTTCTCTTTTTGTTGTTAATGTATTTATAAAACCATTTTTATTATCTCTTATGACAGTGGTCAGACTGAGTTCTAGCTGGGCTTTTGCCTTTCTGATGTTCTCTGCATGACCTAACTAGATCCCTATACTCCTCTTGAGTTGCTTGCCCCTTCTTCCAAAGGTGGTAAACTCTCCTTTTTTTCCTGATTTGGCTGAGTCCCAGCCAAATTTCCCTGTTCAGCCAGGCTGGTCATCTTCTCCACCAGTTTATCTTATGACACATGGGGAGAGCCTGCTCCTGCGCCTCTGAGACTTCCTTCGTGGAAAGTGTCCAGCCTTCCTGAACCACTTTGCCCTTCAGGACTGTCTCCCAAGGAACTCTCTCAATCAGTGTCCTGAACAGGCCAAAGTCTGCCCTCCGGAAGTCCATGGTAGCGGTTTTGCTAACCCCCCTCACCTCAACAAGAATTGAGAACTCTTATCATTTCATGGTCCTTAACTATCATAGCACCCACCAGTCCTTCTCTGTTTGTAAACAGCAGGTCTAATGAGGCACCTCCCCTGGTAGGCTCACTTACCAGCTGCGTCATGAGGTTCTCTTCTACACACTGCAGGAACCTCCCAGACTGTTTCCTCTCTGCTGTGTTGCATTTCCAGCAGACATCTGGTAAGTTGCAGTCCCCCAGGAGAAAAAGGCCTGGCGATTTCAATACGTCTGCCAGCCACTTGCAGAATGCTTCATCTGCCTCTTCATTCCGATTGGGTGGTCTATGGCAGACTCCCAACAGGGTATCTGACTTGTTGGCCTTCCTCCTCATCAAAAGCACCAGCCTTTGAGCCACATTAATCAGCTGTGTTTTTCTGTTCCTTTCAGTATTCTTCCCTGTCACTGAAGGGATTGAGGAAAACACCAGCTGTCTTCCTGATCCTTCAACCAGTTGCCCCAGTGCCCTGAAATCTTTCTTAATTGCTTTTTGACTTTTGACTGCAACCTCATGACTACCAGCCTGCATAACCAACAGTGGGTAATAATCAGAGGGCCATTCTAGACCAGGGAGTTTCCTAGTAACTCCTCTAACCCAAGCCCCATGGAGGCAGCAGACTTCCCTGTGGGACAGATCCAGTCAGTAGATGGTGTCCTCTTGTTCCCCTCAGAGGAGAATCACCTACAGTTACCATCCTCTATTTTTCCTTATAGAAGCAGTTCTTATGCGTGGGGCTGACTGACTCACCCCAGGCAATCCCCAGTTACCTGGCCCTCAAGCTCTAGAGCCCCACAGCTGTTCTGTAAGGGCAACTGGGAAGGTGGGAGAGGCCACGTGGGGATTCACTGCCTCCCCAAGCAAGGACCTGTTTCCATTCCCCTACATCTCTTAAGTCCTCTCCTTCTGCCCGGTGGCAAGAGCGGAGGGGATCCTCTACTTCTTATGCCTCAGTGAGTGGCTTCACCAATCCATCTCCCTCTCACACTCCCTAACACTCCTTAACCTCTCCACTTCTTCCTTCAGTTCTGCCACCAGGCTGAGCACATCATTCACCTGGTCACACTGCACACAGGTGCCATCTGTGCCACCCTCCAGGAGTGACCTGCTCAGGCCCTCCCTGCAACCAGAAGCATGCACAGCCCCATGTCTGTGTAGGAGCTCTGTCTGGGTCCTCACACTCCTCCTGTCGATGGCTTTGGGCCGACTGGTCACCATGGTCAGGTCCTCTCCCGGGAGGGCGATGACCATGGGTTCAGTTAGTCCTTAAAACAGGAAGGGGGGACCAGTTCATCATCATCATGGCTAGGCGTCGTGAACGAAGATATTGAGGAGGCTCCAC
>NW_009698512.1:0-1115 GCF_000703405.1 Apaloderma vittatum | reverse complement strand
TTGAAGACGAGAGGTGTCCAGGCACAATGTTACAATACCTGGGCTGTTCCCTGGTTGGATCATCAGTGCAATGAGAAAAGACCCCGGTGTGATGTGCTGCGTGTTCACACAGTGCCTGTAGCTGTGGGGTAGAAGAAGGGACAGAGCTTGCCTCTCTGATGGCATCTGGTGATCTGGGTACTAATGCCTCTGACTGATGGGAACCGTCAGTGGCATAAAGGCACCAAATCACACTCCTTATGATGCCATCTGGAGTGTCTGTCACACACCTGCCCTGAACGGGAATGTTTTTGTGTGGGACCTGTGATTTCCGTGCCAGCCCTGGCATCTCATGTGGCTCTGTGGACCTAGATTTCACCACTGAACTCAGTAGTTGCCCTAAATGCTGTGACACAACTTGGGTCTGAACATCAGACCAATGTAAGGAATAAAGATTTAGTACATCCAAGAGATGGAGAAGAGAGAGACTGAGCTCTGCCTATGGCACATGACTCCATTCTGCTGGATGAACATCTCTGTAGGCCATTCTGACAGGAGGCCATTCTGGAGGAGGAACAGGTTCAGTTGGCCTTAATTTGTGCATCAGCTGCCATTTCAGTTGGCCAAAGGGAAGTCCAAAGAGCCTGCAAGATGATGCCCACAGGTGCTATCCTGACTCTATGAAATGCTCCATTTGGTTTTGAAGGTTCCTGCACATAACCTTGATCCCATTTGGAATCTCACATGTCACCAGATATTTCCATCAGGAAACCTCACTGCCTCCATCCGTCTCCATTCATTACCATGAGGGAACAGAAAAGGAGCTCACATGCAGGGACCGATTTTGTGCCTCCCTGAAGTGATCAAGAGGGGGGGGCAAGTTAAATCTCCTCTGAGTCCCCGGCCTACAAACCCAGAATGAGATGCCTCAACTGACTGAACCAAGTCCCTTTCCTTGGCGGGTGTGAAGGAGATCCCTGCCTGTCCCTGTCTGGGTGTGCTGCCTGATGACAGGTCAGGGAAAGGTGACTCTAGGACCTAACTCTGTCTCTGACAGGACAAAAGACACTGCTGGAAAGAAGTGTCTCTCCCAGCAGAGGGAGGGAAAGTGAGTGATTGCATCAGGCTGTTTCAGA
>NW_009698511.1:156481-157632 GCF_000703405.1 Apaloderma vittatum | reverse complement strand
TGTATATATTTTTTTAGGTATATATTTTATATATATTGTAAGTGAAGAGCTGATTGGGGTCTTTTAAGTTATTTCCTCAGAATGGGATTCTGTCTAAAAATATTAGAAAAATAAGACAGTTAAACCGAAAAATAGCATATTCAAAACTGATGAAAGGAAAAGCTTTCTCACAGGCTGCGTAATTAGACTACAGAATTCATGGCTGCAGGAAGCTGTTGAGGTGAGAATTTAGCACTATTCAAAGAAGGTATTAGTCTATATATGTGACTAATCTACTTCTGTAGACTGAACTAAGAAGTGAAAGGAACAGAAAACCCAGAGCTTGGCTGCCTACTGCAACATTTCAGGAGATCTCCTCAGATGACTTTCAGGCTGACTAGCCTCAAAGACAGAACAGGAGTAGCGGGGTCTGTATGGACCAGTCTATAAGGAAAACCTTATAGTGAAACCTCAGTTACATTGTCTTGTACATGCAGACAAGAAGAAGGGATCAAATCCAGCTGAGTTAGTGATTAGTGAAGTACAACAAAGAAACAGTACCTCTGCTAAATTTCAAGTTTGATTTATAAATTGTATCTTTTTCAAAACTCTCTGATGACATATGGGCTGTGCTTGGAGGCAAAAGCACAGAGCAGAGACAGGACATAGCTCCATCTGCACGAGCATCTTCCTCAGCCATGAGTGACACCAGTAGTGAGCAAAGGTGGCAAGAGGCCTGGAGGCACTTTCTCTCTGCTCAACCACTAGGTAACACAGAACTTCACAGTTTTGGACACAGGTTTGGGTCCCATCTGCTTTGCCTTCCCATTCCTCACATATAGTTTAGAATTGTTTCAGTTAAAATTGCTTGCTTTGGACTTGATCTCTCAAACTTTTTTTGGTGGACACGGTGCTATCCTGAGTTAAATGTTTAGTCTAACAGGCTGCAGAGTTGGGGGTTGGGTCCTGGGCTTGGCTACGTACAACCAACTTCAAAAGTGCTCCACAAGGCTGCAGCACCCTGCCTTCACCCTGCTGACTATAGGACCTTAAAGGCTTGACCGCTCTCTGTTTCCTGGGAGAGAGCTAGAGGGGCTTTGTTCTTCCTTCTCCCCAGTTAGTTTCTCCCTCCTCCTTCCCATGTGCTTCACGTTTCCCACCCACACCCCCAC
>NW_009698511.1:96899-156450 GCF_000703405.1 Apaloderma vittatum | reverse complement strand
CCCCCAGCACTATGGCTTTTCTCTCGTGCCTTCATCCTACATGCGAGATTCAACAAGCCGGAGGGAAACATCAGTGCTGGTGGGAGCCATATGTACCTCTCCCCAGCTTCAGCCCCCACCCCAGGCTGCCCTGTATCTCCCTCATCCTTGTATGCCTGCTGCTTAGGTCAAGGTTGGACACAGCTCTAGGCCTAGCCCTGTCTTCATTTCTCCCAAATGTATCCATCAGCTGGTCTACCGAGAGGAATACTTGGGAGGGAAGAGCTTTCTCGCTGTGGGTAAGGGTGGACAATACCTGGCCCTGCACTAGTTTATGTGTGAGAGAGAAAAGTCCGAGCTGTGAGCCACCTGACATAAACTGTGATTTCAACAGACTACTATAAAGTCAAAAGAGTAGTTTAAGCAGAAAAAAAGTCAGTGCAATGGAACATCCCAAGAACAGATAATGATGTTTTTATGTTTTATAGTCTAAGTAACTCTGTGTCACTGCTACAGGACTTTTGGAAACCATGACTTCTTCTTTCTTTCCTTTCTTTTTTCATTCCTTCAATATCTTGCTTGAGTGTTGCAGCCAATAACAGTTTACTTCATCTACTGCTCCCATCAGCTGCTAGCACCTCAAAAGATGGGTATTTAATTTTGCTGAAATGTGAATGACAGCTTGGTAGTAATAAAAAGTCAAAGTAAAGCAAAGACTTTCCAGCCTCTGGCACATCAGCAAGACTTAATTGACTCAAGGGGTCTCTGCACTCAGCTGTGAAAGTGATACAATGACTGTTAGGATATTTTTCACAAAAAGACTGAGATCAATTTGCAGGGCTTTGGAACATGCAGTGGGCAGGTAGGCTGACATGCCCATTCTCTATATGCAGGCTTCCTAAAAGCCTTGCTGTGCACCAGAGGGTTTTGTGAGTTTTGAAAATGAAAGAAATGCCTTGAAATGGTCTTCTACAAATGGTATTAAAGGATTTGGTCATAAATTCACTGTCATCAGTAGAGAGACTCCTACTGATTTCAGCATGTTCTGAATCAGCCCTCCTGCCAGTGTCAAAAGCCCATTTTAAATGATGTCATCCCTTACAAGGACAATGTTAGGGGATTATATCTGGTGAGCTCAATTCAGCCTATGACTACCTTCAAACATATTGCATCTCTTGTACTATGTCTCAAAACAAAATTCTCCATGTGTACAGGCATGCTTCTTGGACCTCGTCTGTCCCTGTAAAATTAATAGTTTGAAAAATCTTCATGAGCTTTCATTAAGAGAGATTCTCATCTTAAGGGAATGTACACTTGCAACAGCCAAAAAAAAGGTGGAGGAGGGGGGAAAGACTACTGTTAAAAATCCTACAGTTTCTGAAGGAGAAATATCTTGCCTTTATGCTGAAAAGTCTTTTTTAATAATCTTATCTTTCCCTGAGAGAAACATGACTAAATAGTGAATTATAAAATGAATCACTCTCGTTGAGAACTCTTGTTTCGCAAGGCTGCAAAAGTTGATAGCATTTCTGCATATGAACTTCAGAAAAATCCCATTTTAAGCAACCTAACTTGCATTATATCACTCTTCAGGTTTTCTTTCACATAGTAGAAAAAACAATTGAAAATAATAGGAATGTCCAAAGTAATTCTTTTTTTCATTCTCTTGATTTCTGTCAAATTTTACCAAGAATTGAGTTCTTCTTCAAAACACACAAAACTTGATTAGAAGAGATTATAACTAAGTTAATAACAATAGTGTAATGATATATATAGAAAACCTCTGATATTGTTACAGAAAAATCCCCTTCATACTTCTTTGAATGTAAAGAGACTTTAAAATTGAGTGTATATGCAACTGTAGTATAAATGAGAATCAAAGTTACAGTTTATAATACCTTATGTACCGCTTGACCTTTGCAAGTAACTTTGTGAATTACCTGGAAATGTTGGCTCAGCTGTACAAATAACAGGAATAATCATCAGAATAAGAAGAATAACAGAGAGAATATTAAGCCAGGCACATGAGAAGAACAGAAGGTTTATTTTTAGCCCTTTAGCTATAAAGTTTTATTTCACAGGTTTGGCACACCTTTTGCAAGTGATGGCTGCATGTGCAGCCCCTCTATCTTTTGAGAGCAAGGAATGAGATAGGTAGTCAGGATCTATTTTTAGTAGCCATGCACTCAGAGACAATAAGGTGTTAGGTTTTTTCCTTAACTTTTGCAGATTCAAAACCTCTTCATTAATCTCAAAACGTGAATTCAGATTAAATTTGCAACATTTATTGTGCTGTGTTTCATTGGTGAAAGGTACATTTTCTCTAAGATAAAAGAGAATCTAGATAAAATTGTGAAATAAAATTTTTGAGAGTTCTTCAGGAATATTTACTGGACACAATGTAAATAGACCCATGATCTGCTTTTATGAAATCCCAAGGGTTTTTTCATTGTTGAAATGGCTCTTGTTTTTCCCCAGGAAACCATTAACATCTCTACTTGCTTTAGGGGAGGGTCTTCAACATCTTCCCCTCCCATTACTCCCAGTACTTCACATCACAGTGGCCACAGTCTCAGTGTGGAGGGCAGTCTATTGCAGAAGTACTAAACTCAGTGCTGGATGGTTCCCCTTGCTCCAGACTGATGTAAACTTTTTCCTATGTGTAGCAATTCAGCAGTCCTTCTCCTGTCTAAATGCGCTGACATGGAGGAGTCAGTGAGAAACTGAAATGTAGATATGGTACATGGTAGCACCAAGCATTCCTTCTTGGAGAAATACTGACTCTTTTCCAGCAGCTGGAGAATTTGCACTTGGCCTCCAGGAAAAGACCTACTTTCAACTAGTCTCATGTTAAATATGAAGAAGCAATTCCATGTGCTACAGTCAGACGTAGTGCACTGCAGCTCCTAGCATCTCGGCGTTCTCTTAATTTTAAACACCCACCCCTTAGATTGCCCACAGTGACAGATTACAGTGTGATGGGAACGTCATCTTGGGCTACTTGTGTACATGGCCATCAGTTTCTGCTGCTGTTTGCAACAAGTGGAAATCTCAACTGTGGTGGCAGCGCTACCAATTTTTCAGCCAAGCTTCCAGTGACTTCAATGCTCTTTAGAATTTGGCCCGTTCTCCACAATTTGGCCATAGACTGTTTTTTCTATCCAAATGACTAGGCAGGCAGGGCATTGTTCAGGTCTTGAACTTGATCCCTGGCACACCTCTCTAGGCTGTGAGAAGGAGCACTGCATGTTGCTCCTCTTGAGCTTCCTCTGAAATTCAGAGCGTTTCCAGATGGATGGAGGACTGCCACAGTGCAGCAAGGACACATTGCATGTGGGAGGGAGACCCTGGAGTCCTGCCCACTCCCCCAAAAGACACGACTGGCTTTAGCCTTGAGTATTCCAGCTTTTTAAGAAGGGCAACTTTTCCTGAGGCTTAATTACGGGGAGTTGTTTTGTGTGATTTATGATTTGTTCTGTGTTAAATCAAATAGGTCTGTCTTCCAAAGCTGGGCTTGCAGCTCTCTAAAACTTTCTGATGGTCTGACACGTAAATTGTTAACAAGGGGCTGTGATTTACAGCATGTGTTGCTGCCTTCTCCACCTGCTATGATAAACTTGAGGACTGTGCAATTCAAACATGAAGGCTTAGGAGAAGCCAAGTGACCTCTGTTGAATTTGTAGATGCTGTGGGCAAACCTCAGTTTGCCTCCAGATATTCCCTGTTGTAGACTGACACATGCAGAACCCCAACTTTCACATTTGGATCTTCTTGGGCATCCTCAGCATCCACCCTGACTGTATGAACACCAAGCTTTCTGAAATATAAAGAGTCTAACTGGATAGCATTTATAGGACTTAGCAGGGCTGTTGCTGAATTTTTCTGGGAGCCAGATAAATCACATTTAATTCCGGAGTTTTGGCTTCTTCATAAAGTACATTTCCTGTTCTTCATTTCTTTAATTTAGCAAAATGGAACAGATTCTCAATTGCTAGAAATCATTTCAGCTCCACTCATGTTGGTAAAGCATGACTGTCTTACTCCATCTGAAAACCTGGCTTGCTGGTCTCTGACTTGTACATATTTTGCTGAATTTCCTCTTTCCTTTCCACTTCAACACTTTTTCCTTCCAGACATATTTTCCAGCATCCTGCATTTTGCGTCTTTCTGTATTTCAGCTTTTTAAAACAACCTCCAACATATTTTTGTTTTCCCTTCCAGTCTTTTCCCACAGCTCTCTCAATTTTTTTCCCTCCCTCCCCATTGCTTGTGGAGGGATCTCAAAGTCTCTGTGGTGCATAGAAAAAATATCAAAAGCAAGTTTGTGGAAAAAGGGGCTGTATGAAACATGTTATATGTGCAGCTGACATCATTACACAAGAAAACTTGGTTTCATACTTATATCCAAAATCATGTAAAATCTTAAGTTTATGCCAGCATTTTTTCCCCCCTGTAGTTATTCAGTATGCAAGAGTTCGTTGATGGTGTCCACAAAGTGTATTTTCCCTGAAGTTAGTGCAGCCAGAAAGAACTATGTTAGACAGACAATGAGAGGAGGTAGTTCTGTTCCTTATATCCATGATATTCAGAAAATGAGCAGAAGGAGAAATGAGAATATCAGATGAAAAATTGCTTATTATGTCAATCAGGGCTAGTGAACAAGCTGATCTGTGGGACATGCCTCCCTGGCACATGACCATTCAGACACCTGTATGAACCAGCCACCTGCTCTGCTAATTTGAATATACTTACACACTGCTTGTTTGAATATACTTACCCAGTACACCTCATATACTGCAGTTTTATTTCTTGAAGCCTCCCTTGATTTAGAGTATGACATGGATCATCTTAAGAAGGCAGGAGGCAAATGCAAAGTTAAGACAAACAGACTCTCTCTCTCTCTGCAAAGTCAAAGCCTTAATGTGAATTTGAAAAAATACCTAACTATGCATTCAAATTTACTTACTTGAGAAATCCCATTAAAATCAGTAAAATTAGCTACATAAGTGAAGTCACATCATTCTGATTGACAGCATCACAATGCAGCTGGGGCACTTGGCCTTTTAACATGAAAATGGAAGAATTTTTGTCCTGTTAAAAACCCCCTAATATTTCACCTAATAATTCCATGGAAGATATTGTTTGTATGTTTTCTCCTTAAAACTTTTACACAGTTGAAAGAAACAAGATACTGAAGTCCACCAAATATTGCTTCAATCTTTGTATTTGCTTGCAATGCTTGTTTCTTGTCCCATTGTTAGTTTGATAAAAACTATGAAGCTTGGACAAGCTTTGCTCCAGTGATGCTTTTGCCCTGATGGAATAAAACCAACAAAACAAAGCTATAATTTTGGCTTCCACTCTGACAGTAAATTAATTCCATGTATGATCCTTGTTAGTCAGTTGTTTCCTAGTGAGGAAAGTCAGAGGAGAGCTGCTCAAGTGTCATGGCTTGTTCCGAGCATTGGTTTTCCCCACGCTTTATCTTCTCATCTGCAAATGACATTACACTCATCATTTCTCAGTGTCACAAGCCCGGTATCTCTGGGTGCCCCTATAAACCTTTATAAAAAGAAACTCTAACATTAGCTGTACTGGGCAGCCTTTTGCCATTTTTTTTTCTTTGGCCTTCCTCAAAACTTGAAGGGAGGAAGGAAAGAGAAGAAAAAGCAATCTTGTGATGGCAGAGAGTTTTGTTTCCTATATTCCCACTGCGGTTACTTTTTGTCATATCCAGGTCTCTGCTGATCACCATATCTGGACTTGAAATATGATTTTCCCCCAGACCTGGTTGGCGGAAGTTTCTGGTTGCTGTTTTGCTCTTGCTCCTGACTTTCTTGCTTTGTTGCTTTCAGTTTATGGACTCTTCCCTCTTTCTACCTGAGAGGGATGGGTTTGACTTCTCCCAACTCTCTTCTTCTTTGAGACTGCAGAAATCTTGAGCAGCGATGACTTTTCATGTCTCCTGTTTTCCATCTGTGGCACATAGTTTAATCCCCTGTGTACTTAAAGTGCTGTAGTCTCACTCTCATCTTTGAGCTTAATATACTGGTGTCCAGGTGAAACTTAATGGGTTGTTCTACACAGAAGGTCAGAGTAGATGATCTAGTTGTCCCTCCTGGCCTCCAACTTTATGAAGCCTGCCTAACTGATATTATGTCATAAATCTGGAGAAACAAAGGAAATGAGAGAACACAGTCTCTCCTACACACAGGCCTACTGACCGTAAAAACTGCGGAGAGAGGTTGAGTGATGAAGGGATACAGCAGCTTTCAACTAGGGGTTGCCAGTTCAGATCTAGCTGTGGATGACTGAAAGTTTTTACTGACTGGACGATTTGTAGCAGCCTTTGTGAAATTATCCATTATTATCCATTTCCCAGTAAGCATAAAAAACTCAGCACCCTGTTAATAACTCCCATAAACTGGCATAGGATCTCCATTTTAGAAGTTTTATTCCTATCACTGTAGCGTTACATTGGCTGAATAGTGATTTTCCTTTTGTAGTCGAATGGTATGAGGAACAAACAAGGGTATTTGGTTCTCAGAAGGGTCAGCCTCCCCTAGAAGCCACAAATTCCTACTGAAGCATGCTGAGCCATACTGCCATACAGAGAACATAATTAACACAGACACTTTGAAGCACCTGGTCATATTAAGTTCAATTACATAATTTATTTTATTTTTAATATATAGAACTTTCACAATAAAAACAGCTTCATGGACGTTTTCTCCTGAATATATTAATAAATAAACAAATAATTGAAACAAATCCACATTTCATTTTCAAGCTAAGTTAAAAATTTAGAAATTCCACAGTGAATTTCCCACCAAATATAATATATAAAAATATATAGTTGTGCTCATGCTTCTGTCCTGGAGCAGTCCATGCAACTTATTTAAATGAGTTTGAAGTAACAGTGTAAAAACAGACAGTCCCACACTGCTCAGTTGATATTCATGGGATGTATGTAGTCACCAAGACAATTCATCCATCCCATGCCTCATCTCTGGCTTTTTCCTGGGGCCCAAGAGCCTCTAAGCTCACACCCAGGAAGATCTCACAGGGTCCAGGTGAATCCTAGCAGGCCTCCAGCCTATCCCCTGGATACTTCCAAGCACCCCTAAGGGGTTGGATGACAGAATGAACTGTTCTGGAGGTGTATGAATGTGCAAATATCTTGTGCACCTGGTAACAGGGGTGAATGGCTTTCTGAAGGGGTCTTCAAAGACAATTAAAAGGAGCTCTGAAGCCAAAGTGCTTAGCCAGTCAGGTTGGACAACACATCTAGTAAACAGGTAATTTTTAGGGATACAGATATGTTGGCATTAAATTTTCAGTGCGCAGCCACTGCTGTCCTCATTTCTTGGTTCAAGAGCTCATCCTCCAGCATTCTGCCTGAGCTGAAACCTCCAAAGGAGATTTCTGGATGGTAGTGTCCTCTCAGAGCAGCTTCAAATAAATTTCAGTAGAGTAACCACTTCCTATCCATGATAAGAATTATAACCACTTAGTATTTCAAATTTTGAAAAGAACAGTTCTTCATTTGCTAAAGCTTGTGTAACCGTGAATAGGAAGAATGGTCTAAACACACCTGTATGGGTCATGAACAAAAGGAGTTCCATGAAATATCTGCCCTTGAGTTTTTGCATTACACTCGCTTACTGTGGCTAATTACAGGCATATGTCATTTTACATATTTAGAGTACAGTACAGAAATTAGTTCACAAAGATGCAACTCGGTGATTCCCTAAGTATTCACTATTCAGTAATAGAATAGGCCATTACATGAATTAATCATTCTTGCGAATCACTGTTTGCAAATCACAGTGATAACACAACAAAACTGGATGCAACAACACTGCAAACTATGGCCAAGCTCGTCTTCAGCAGACGTGTAATTATTCAGACATATAAATGGTTTCTTATCATATATTGCATAGCTCTACGAAATGCCGCATAACGACTTTGGAGGGCAGTTTGAGTAAAAGCAGACTGCAGAGTCCCGGCAAACCTCTCTTTCCCCCACCCCGCCATGGTCCCATCTTTGAACTTGTGTCGTTCTGCGGGCGGCACGTGCGTAGCTTGCACAAGAGGTGGTTCAGCCCTGGCACGCTGCAGCTGTGCATATTGGGTCCACAGGTGCTCGGTTTTCTGCCGGCTCGTCAGCCAGCTGCAGCCAAATCTGTCTATTGTCTCCAAGTGAGGCTGGCTGGGGGTCAGGAGAGAAGCATATTGCTTGGCAGTTGTCGCCCTGAGAAGGGGAGAGAGTCATGCCATTAAATCCTCCCCAACTGGCTCTCCACTCAGAGGAGCCCAACCCCTGACCTTGCAGCGAGTGTCACGACAAGGGCTCTGCGACCCGCGGCACTTCTGCGCCCGTCTCGGGTGATGGGTGGTGACTTTATGGGCACAGGTGCCATTGGGGTGACAAGCGTTTTCCCCCCAGAACACCTGCTGCAGGACTGCGACAGCTCCATGATATATATGCAGACATGAATCTCATTGACCAAGAGTTGAACTCTAGTAAAAATGACTTTATGGTCTTCTTTGTGACCATTGCAATGAATCCAAATTTCTTCTGGGTTTTTGTTTTTTGGTGTTTTGTTTTTTTTTTTGCTAGGGTGAATAGTACCCAAACAGCAAAACAAACACTCTTCTTTCCTCCTGAAACCTTGTTCTCAGCTCACACAGTGTGAAAAGCATGCTAAAGAAAATCACAAAGTGGGTGACAGCCTGACTTTCCTGTCAGTTTAACAGGCCTGTATTTGAGAAGAGCATCTTGTGTTAATAGGCACTGAAGACAGACATTGGAAAGAGCTCATAAAATCTGAATGTAAACTTGATATAGGGGTAAATAATTTAAAAATAAGTATTTCTAGTAATTTCCACTTTCATCCCTAATACTTAACTGCAAGGCTAATTTAAGCCAGGAAACTTAGTAATAATAATAGATTTTCTTTTCCGTTTTCTTTTTTTTTTTAAGAGAACAAATCATAAAGGGAAAAAAAGTTCTAAACTAGTTTCTCAAAACAACTTGACTAATTTGCAAACCCTAGTCACCTATTACTTCACCCCTCTAATTAAAACCAAATGAACTTTGCCAACCTTTCTTCCTCTAAGTATTAAAGCGTTAATGAAATTGGGAGAAATGTTAAACACTGTTACCAGTAAGATGGCTTTGTTGTTATACATGTCTTTCCCCATCGAAACATGTTTTATAAAGACACCAAAGTTCCCACAGGTTTTTTTGATGGGTGTTTTTGTCTCCACACAATACTACTTATCTCTGATTTCTATTTCTTACTTGCAGAACAGACTCTGCTGTGGAAATCACAGTGTTCTTGCTGCATCCATGAATAAACAGGCAGGCACACACTTGTAAAGCCACTATGACAAGTTAATGCCCAAACAACCCTCAGGCTTGTACCTCCCATTTCCAAAACGAGCCGTACTTGCTTATTTTTATTGTTCACATGCAGATGATTCCTTAGCATTTGGAGTCTTTTGTTTTTATTTAACCTCTTCTCTCAGTTATTTTTTTTTAAATGTACTTTGTAAGACAGCATTGTCCACTCCTCTGTCAGAGTAGAGATGCTTCATTTGTTATGTCTGTTTTATGAGAGAAGAGTTTATAAGCATGTTCAGTAAGAAATGGCTTCTTATGAAAAGTTAACAGCCTGAAAACTGAATTCAACTCCTTATTTTAAGAACTAGTCAAACAGGTGCAGTCAGCAAAGGTAACAAGTGTCTGTCCAAGTGTCTGACCCAGGAGGGTTTCTTATGGATGGCAATTTCACAGGGACTGCTCACAAAGGCATTTATTTCATGAACTTGCTGTCTTCTCAAGCACCCTAGCATTATTGTGTATACACAGAATAGATACATCCTCCAAGGATCTTTTCTTGAGTGCTTCATAGGAAACTCCACTTAAAAATTCATATCTTAAGGTTTATTTACAGCAGCATGGAAGCTTGGTGTTTTAAATGGGCAGTGCCGTTACCTTGTTGCTTGTAAAGCACACTGAGGAGAAAAAATGTCAATGAAGGCAGCAAAGGTACTGTGGAGAGAATTGCACCTCTACAAGTCCCTCTGTTGAAATATTTCCCTGTTCTGTACTGGAGAGGGATGTGGCTCTGTGTACCCACAGAATAACCCACAGAGCAGAGGACTGAATTCGTTGCATACCCATCCCTGCCTCCACAGATCCCGGGGACTATAGGGCTGGGCAGTGACCAGGCAGGAGGGGATAAAGAATTTTTCAGTGAAAGATGCTTTTCTCAACAGAAGACTGAGTTGTCACAAAGATGATCTTTTGCTGGAATTTGTCACTGGCAGCAACTTTAATGGGGAAGATTTCACCAAGTCCAGGGAAGAATTTCTGCTCAAGAGAGCAAGGTCTGCCCTGGCCAGAGATGGCACTGGCAGCTTCAGATTATTCCCTGTCCAAGTACAAGCCTTGCCAGGGAAGTGAGAATCTGGTGCAGTATCTCCCCGCTGTGTGACATACGTTGAAGTTGTTTTCATTAAGAAAGATGTGATTTCATTTACAAAGACGGGAACTTTTTTGCACCTTGCCTGCTACCACAGCGCAAAAAAAAATTATTAAGAAGTCTTAACAATGGAAATGATTTGTAAGCGAGTGTAACTTATTCAACAATGGAGTTTTGCCTTCTTGCAAAAGAGAGTATGCATTTTGTCAGCTCTAAAGAGTCCAGCTGCTCAGAGCCCTGCCATATTATTCATCCGTTCACATCCTTTAATTTGTAATTCACAGAAACTGCAAAGGAACCTTGATACCAATGCAAAAGTCAGGCTAGCACTTTGGACAGTTAATTCATGTAATCTGTGTGTATGTGAAGTTGTATGTGTATAATACTTTAAACAACACAGGGAGTCAGTAAAGTGCAGTTATGTCTAAGGTGCAATCTAGAGAGGTGATTGCAACACCTGCACTAACTTTAAGCTAGATTTGTGACCTTGTCCAAGACCCAGTGCCTTTTCCTCCAGTTCACCTTTGTAGGAAAAAAACCCCACAAAAATACAAAAAACCCAACTGCTAAAATAGCTTTAAGAATTTGGCCTTGGGTAAATGCCAACATAAAGTCAGTTGGCAGAATCAGAAGCTGTAGCCAGGTCTCCTGAGTCCTGGGGTGATGGCTTAGCCATGAGACTGCTCTTCTACACAAGGTCTATTGGCACCATATGGTTCCTGTGTTTGACAGATAATAAATCCAGCCACAGAGTTTTGGAGAAATTCAAACTGCTCATGAATCCATTTAAATTTAGGAATCTGTCCTAGCAAAAAAAATGAGGGAAGGGGTTTGAAAATAACAAGAAAAAAGTAATTAAACATTTTTAAATATGGAAATGCATGGCTTACGGAATTGCATGGCTTATGGAATCATGAAATGTTGTGTTTCATCAATCCTGAAATGAATCTTTCTTTTACTTCAATATGACCTTTAAAAATAATCAAGCCGCATTTCATTAATAAAGAGTCTTTTAAAGGGATAAGTATCCCAAAGCAGAACACAGCTTTTCAAGTAAACTCAAAAGAACCTTTTAAAATTCCTCTATTTCATTATATAATTCATAAAATCTCAATACCTTGCAGCTTGCACTCTCTACCTTGGTTCGCTGCCGGTGATATATATTTGGATTTTGTCAGCATATTTTTCAAGACCGTTCTCCCCTCTCTTCCACCACTTCCCTTCACTCCCCCCTAAGAGCTCTCCTATGCTGAACCTCAGTTTGTTTGGTTGTGTGTGCAAAAGCAGAGGGAGCTGCCAGTTTGACGTAGCTCTGAGCTGGGGCTCTTTGAAGAGACCCATAGACAGAGGCTGACTGAGTCAAGTCCGCCAGGATGCTGCAAGTCAGCAGACTTAGCTGTTAAGTTGATGAGAGCAGTTCAAGTGAGGCTGCCTGTGGGGAGAAAAAAAAAGAAAAAAAAACAGAAAAAGAAAAAGAAAGAAAGAAAGAAAGTCAGATCAGAATTGAAGCTGGGTAAAGTTGGATTGGAAACACTTCAGACAATTCCTGGAAAGTAAACAAAGAAAGAAGAAGGAAAAAGAAAAAAGATAGAGGGAGAGTCGCACCATTGGAAACTATACTTGAGGCGCCCGGCCATGGTCCCGATGAATGTGTGCAGATCACACTGTGGGCTGATTATCTGGCATAAAAGATACTGAACTCAGGTGTTTCCCACTGAGAGACAGACGCTGGGGGCCAGCAATGCTCAACTATTGTATAAAATGTTTTTATTTCTGAGGGCAGGGGAGTGCTGGGGTGCAAAGCTGCAGCAAACTTTTAGCTGTACCAGGGAGGCTTGAGACCTGTGAAAGGAGCTTTTTCCACAGATGTGGAAAATGACTGCTGTCTGATCAGTGACGACATGAAACAGTGAAGGTGCAACCCAAACAGTCCAATTAATGTGGTGGTTATGCCTCCATGCAGCTTTATCCATGAGGTTTCGTCCAGAGCCTGGTGAATGGAAGAGTTATGTCACCGTGCAGATGCTACACATCAGCCACGTATGCTCATGGCTCTAAAGGGTTCTTGGACCAGGTTATTCCTCATAATGCTGCTATTATAATTTTAAACGTCACAAAATACTGGCTTGGAAACAAAAAGTATCCCTTAAGAACTATTCATAAAAATCCATGTGTATGGATCATGAAAGTAATATTTCAGCTGCAAGCTGAAATTTCCCAGATAAACTAGGTCTCTAAAAATAACACTTCTTTCCACAGTATCCTATCATAAAAATTAAGACGACAGTTCCACAGGAACTACTCTTGAGCCTTATCTCTGCCTAGCTGCCACAATCAGGATAGGAGCCTAGCATTTAAAAACAGCAATATGGAGTAGCAATCACTCTATTATTTCTAGGTCATTTCTTGTCTGTGAAAATGTGGCCTATTTAGAGAGAATTCTTTTAAAAAAAAAACCACAACAAAACAACAACAAACCTACATTTTTTGCTTTTGATTTTGGAGCTTCTCCATGGCAGGTGTAATCCGGCCTTAGCTCCTGCAGATCTGCTATTGTTGGTGAGGAGTCTGCAAAAAGAGAGGAAGGTAGCCTGCATGTAGGGAAGAGGGTCCTCCATGGCTGGATCAGGGAAGGTCCTCCACAAGTCCCAGGGAGGACTGGCAGTGATAGAATGGAGCTTCAGAGGGGAAAGAGGGCAGGGAATGAAATGCCAGGATGGTGAGTATCCTGGTGCCCTGTTCTGTGAAGCTGATAAATAGCTCTGTCTTGTTATAAACTGACCTTTCAAAGCTATTTGGCTTCCTTCCCAGGTAACGTGAGGAGTTTCAGGAAAAAGCAGAGACAGCACTGAAGACAACAACGAGGTGCTTAGCTAATAATGAAACTGGTTGAATTATCATTGTTATGGCTACTTAGTCATGAAGTAAAACTTTTGATATCACAGAGACAGAATCATAGAATCAATCATAGAATTGTAGAATCACTGAATCATAAAATCACAGAATCATGAAATCACGGAATCATAGAATCACAGAATGGTTTGGGTTGGAAGGGACTTTTAAAGATCATCTAATCCAATTCAGCGGCCATTGGCAGGGACACAGTGAATGGCTGCTCAAAGCCACAACTGACCCAACCTTGAACATTTCCAGCGAGGGGGCATTTGCAACTTCTCTGGGCAACCTGTTCCAATGCCTCCCTAACCTCATTGTAAAAAACTATTTCCTTCCTTATATCCAGTCTAAACATACCCTCTTTCAGTTTAAAACCATTGTCCCTTGTTCTGTCACTGCAGACCCTGGTAAAAAGTCTTTCTCCCTCCTTTTTTCTCATAAGCCCCCTTTAAATACTGAAAGGCTGCAGTAAGATCCTCCCAGAGATTTCTCCAAGCTCAGCAACCCCAACTGTCTCAGCCTGTTCTCATAGGAGAGGTATTCCAGACCTCTGACCATTTCTTAGCCATTCTCTGGAACCTCTTGTGCTGGGCAACTGAGAGCTGAACACAGTACTTCAGGTGGGATGTCATGAAGACGGGACAGAAGGGAGAAGCATCTCCCTCAACCTCCTGGCCACATTTCTTTTTATGCAGCCCAGGATTTCTGGGCTGCAAGCACACATTGCTGGCTTATATCCAGTTTTACATGTTCTCAGGTCCTTCTTTTCAAGGCTGTTCTTGATCAATTCCTCACCCAGTCTATATTGATATTAGCAATTGCCTCAACCCAGATGCAGGACCTTGCACTTGGCTTTCATATGTTGTCACATGTTCCCCTCTGGAGCAGTAATGGCCTGTCATTCAAAAACAGACTAAAATATTCCTACATGTTGTCAGCTTGTGAGTGGCACTGGAGAGCATTTTCTATGACATTTCATTCAGCCATGATTTATTTGGAATATACCAAATTGTAAGGGTTAATGCTTCAGTAAAATAATATCCAGAAGGCTCTTTGCAAAGTATATGATACAGCACCACAATACAGAATCACAAAATTACAGAATGGCTGAGGTTGGCAGGAAGATCTGGAGGTCATCTGGTCCATCTCCCTGCTCAAGCAGGCCCACCTTCAGATGGTTGCCCATGGCCATGGCCAGACAGCTTTTGAATATTTCCAAGGAAGGAGACCACACCACATCTATGGGCCAGTGCTTGTTTATCCTTACAGTAGAAAAAGTGTTTCCTGATATTTTGATGGACTGTCCTGTGTTTCAGTTTCTGCTTATTGCCTCTGGTCCTGTGACTAGACCTATGAAAAAAGCCTGGCTCCATTTCCCTTACACTCCTCATTCAGGTATTCATATAAGTTGATAAGATCCCCTTGGGCCTTCCCATCTCCAAACTAAATAGCTCTGTCTCTCTCAGCTTTTCTTCATAGTAGAGATGCTCCAGACCCTTCATCATTTTAGTGGCCCTTTGCTGGATGGTTTCTAGCATGTTCATGACTTTCTTGTACTGAGGAGTCCAGAACTGGGCACAGCGCTGGAGGTGTGGCCTCACCAGGACTGAATAAAGGGAAAGGATCACCTCCCTCAACCTGTTGACAACAGTCAAGAGCCCAAGAGCCCAGGATAACATTGGTCTTCTTAGCTGGTAAAGGCACACTGTTAGCTCTTGTTCATCTTGTCCATCAGGACTCCTAGATCCTTTTCCGCAAAGCTGCATTCCAGCTGTGCAGCCCCCAGCATCTATAGGTGTATGGGACTGTTCCTCCCCAGATGAAGGACTTTGCACTTCTCCTTCTTGAACTTCATGAGCTTCCTTCCAGTAGATTTCTCCAGCTTGTCCAGGTCCCTTTGGATGGCAGCACAATCCTCTGGTGTATCAGCCATCCCTCCTGGTTTGATGTCATCTTCAAACTTGCTGAGAGTCAGCTGAAATGGCTTCCTTAAAGCAACTACCTTCCCACTCAGCAATGTAAGGGTTGGGGCACAGCACCAGATGCTCAGATGTGGATAGGTTCATGTATAGCTTTTCGATTCACAGATGTAGGTGGGTCAAACTCAGAGGGTCTTCAGCTGCTTGCACCATGGCAGTTGATGTGTGGATGAGACACTCCTACTAGAGGTAGTAGGTAGACTCAAAGAGAAGAGTAGAAGCTCTTCTATGCAGCTGAGCTTAGTCTGTTAGATATAAATCAAAACTCTCATACAATTGATATTTTTCTTTTGTCTTCACATGGATAGGTATAACTTTATCCATGTGCAGCTCTGTACAACAGCTCACCACCCCAATCAGTGTCTTCTGTACCAGGCTGATAGTTGTCCTCTACAAAAATTCAGCCACTGGCTGGGTCTAGTATATGGTTTGTATGGACATGTATATGTATGCATATATTAGATAGGGACAATGGCCCTGCTGCATGACAGCAGGAGTGCTTGACGCTTGGTGGGACCCCAGACTCAGGAGTCACAGGAGACAATGTGTTCTCTTCCTCCATCTGCAGCACCCCCTTCCTGGTGACACACAACCTGCCACCTCCTCTGTGTATCAGCCACATTGCCTGTCTCATACTAGTTCTTGCACAGGATTTAAGAGTCTGACCACTCATTTGGGTCACTTCTCAATGGGCATTTGGAGTACCCAGAGCTGAGGCAGAGGCACAAAACCCCAGGGTGACAGAACCTCTGCTATGCCCTGCTCCTTGCCAAGCTGTCAAACTACAGCCCTTGCTGTTGTGGATATTGGCAGCCATCCCTATGGCCCTATGCTAGTGCTTGCCAGAGGCTTGTGACTGGTTGTCAAAGAGGCTGCCCCTCAAGATCATCAGATTTATGATCTGGGAAATAAATTCAGCTAAAACTTGTACATTTCTCTGCAGCAGCTTCACTGCCTCCTTTCCTTCCCAGCAGTTTTACAACTGCCTGCCCAAACACAGAATCATCCTTCTTGCCTCTCTCCTTTGGCAGACATCTTCATTTGGTTCTCTTGAGGGGCATGGTAAGTGTGGAGCAACTTTGTTCTTGGGGACTGCACATTTTGAGTGCAAAATACAGAATGTCCCCATGGAAATTTTTCTTGGAGCTCAGTTACTCTGGAGAATCTGCTCCCAAATATCCTCTGATTCTAAAGGTGTAAAGAATGTGTACAGGTTTTGGAAACAAGGCTTTGGGTTGTTGTTTTTTTATGGTACTATTAACTTCCAGCTTTCAGTATCATCAGATACAGAATGGAAAAGATACTAACTTTCAGAGCTATAAATTAAAACCTAGAAAAAGACTTATGTTTATTGAACAAGGACGTCTGCCAAAAAGGCTTTCTTTCTTGAGAATACTGAAGGTCCTAAAGTACATCTGTATGTTATCTTTACTGGGTCTGACAAGGGAAAATAATCATGGAACATAAATACCTTTTCTTTGTCATATTGTGTCAAGCTCTGAGAAATCCTTGGATCATTTACATGTTTAAGAATAGAGGCTGGCAACTTAAAGACCAGTATGTCTCCCAGCCTAGAGGCAAGTGAAGTCTTCTACGACTGCAGCATGAAGATCCTTGTTGGCTGAAGCGCCAACAAGTAGCAAGTGCTGTACAGTAGGGCGTCCTACTTTAAGACTGCTAGAAACCTTCACAAAGCAGAGTAGACTAAGGTAAGAGTTCTCTGCACTTGAAAACCAGTTTGGCATTTTGTCTGGACACTGCTGTTCCAGAAATAAATAAATTTCTGATTGTGCGGGGAATGTTTTCTATACTTTCCTCACCGAGGAAAAGGCATTTCTGCATGTGATAGGGAAAGGGAGAGTTACTTTCATACACCAGCATTCCCTGCTGGCTAGAAAGAAAACAGCAAGCGCAATGGCCAGCCGAAAGGGTTTCAAAGAAACAGCTGTAAATCCTGTCTGCAAGGCAGGTATCAAGAATGACTGACTATAAAAAGAATCCCGCTGTACATAAAGGAAGTTAAAAAGTTACTCTCTTGGTGTCGTGAGTTTTTTGTCTGCCCCAGATTTAAGATTGCTTCAGGCCCAGCAGCAGATTGGGAAGCAGAGCTTGAGTGTCCAAAGCTCCCGAGTAGTTTGAGGTGGGATTCGTACCACTTGCCAAACTCAAATCTAGGTTTTGTCTTTGCTTCTTCTTCACCAGTCTCCCAAATTTTCAAATACAGATTATGGATTCCTTTCTGTAGTTTCTGATTTCCCTCTTGTATCAAGGTTAAAATGGATGTAGCTTTGTCAACCTTTAGCTAATAATGTCAGTATGAGAGAATGGACTCTTGGGTTTGGACTCATGTCCTTGCTCTTAAGTGAGATGCATAAGAACTGTGGCATGTATACAAGTCAGAATATATACTCATTTACTGTGACAGACATAGTCTAGTATTTAGCATTTAAAGATGTCATTTAAAGAGATTTCAAGGAGCCCAAGCTGAGTATCTGCCCTTTCCCATTCATTTCATCCCTTGAACATCTTACCTGAATAAGATTGTAAGGATGTAGTCTGTCCAGGGCTGCGTGTCCATATGGTTTAACACCTGGACTTCATATTGAAAAGGGGAGAGTGTCCTGTCCCAATTTTGAAATTATACTGTCTAATGTCTTCTGAAAACATACATCACCTCTAACACTTTATCCATTCACTAAACCCTTGGCAGGATTTTTGCACCTTCATTCCACTCTGACTGGGTGTTCTGTGAAACACATTAAAGACCAAAGCCCTCTGAAGAGTCTTTCTTCCACCTAATAATTAATTTTTTTTCAATAGCCAAGTGAAGGACCATTTAAATGTTTTGATAAACTATAAAATAACAGGCTAGAAAAAGGATTCTGGCTATTGCATTTGGGTTACCCCTAGCAGCTGTTCCGTATTACTGAATTTTTACATCCCCAAAGAAGTCTTGTTAGGGTTGGAGACAAAGTCCTTCTGAGTAGTTTCCTTTTTTTTTTTTACTGTGTATGGTGTTCTCCAGGTGCACAAGTCTGAAGGTCCCTTTTTTTGAAAAAGTAAGCAGCAAGCCCAAGAAATTATGCTAGTCCTTGTGTATGTTTCACAGTTGGTTTCCAAATATTGTCATGGCGGTTGGGAAGCAACAAAGCTTGAGACTGTTTTCAGTTTGTTCATGTTGTGTATTCATTTTTCCTAGCTGTTGAGTCAATTTACTCTGAAGAAATTGCTCTTTTACTGCTTTAGTTGTATCATCATTATTTCATATCCAGGTCAATGTGCTAGTATCAGCAGACAAAAGATCTCTTACTTGGCTGCTATTACGCATGCAGACAGAAATTCATGTATATGTGTATATGCTGTCTACCATTATGTGCAAGTCTATGCATGTGTATTTGTGTGTGAGTATACATTATATACAGATGGATGTGATATATAAAATCTTAAAATATTATTCAAACTCTAAAGAACAGAAGTGGATTTCGTGGTTAATCAAGTCAATTTAAATCATGCTTGAGGTGTGCTATCTACTGCATTTTCATGAAGGCAGTGTCCTCTAAGCATGGACTGTCCTCTCCCTAAAAATAAGTATTTGGAAGGCACTTTGTAGCAATAATGTTCTAGTTCAGAGTGTCTCACACGATTTAAGTATAGGTTTGCTTTAGAAAACTTAGGAAGTCATACCTGTGTTTGGGTAACAAAGTTTCACCAGATCGCTATAAGATTTGATCTAATCCTTTTACTTTCTGTAAAGGATTTTTAACTCTGTACAGTGCTGGTAGGATCTGAGAACCTGGTAGTTTGGCCTTGCAAAAGAAATTTGTTTTTGTCTGTGCAACCTAAGTTCAGACTAGGTAAAAAAGGACTAAACAAGAGAAGTGGGATGGTATTTGGGGACTCAGGGGTATCTTTTGTTGAAAGAAAACTTCTATGAGTTTGTACCTGAAGCATGAGTCTTTTCTCTTTTTTTATGCAGTCAGGTGCAGAACTCCACAATATGAAGATCGTGTCAGTCAGAGGAGATTCAGGGTCACTCTTTCAGTTGGTTACTTTGAGCATTTGTCACATGAAACTGGGAGGTGAGACTGTCTGACAGTAGTAAAATAAGAGTCCTCCCTCTTCTGGGTAGCTGGACCATCATGTGGAAAGACAATGGCCAGTCATTTCATTTGAGAAATGTAGCTAGAGCCATATGGACAGTAAATTTCAAAAGATTCAGAAATCTGAAAGCATCTTTTCTTCTAGCCTTGCTTAAACAACTCCAATTATTCTTTCTTCTTATTTAGGTAATAGTTGAATTTTCCTGGTGTTTGGGCTTATGTAATAACAAAACAAAAAGCAACTAAGATGGCAGGCAAACATCTTCCAGCTACAACTTTTCCAAGACAAAGAGATTCCTGCCTCTGGCTACTTTTCATTGCTCCTGTTACCATAAATCCCATTCTGATATGCAGCTACACTGCTCTGATGAGCACCTTCCAGCTAGCTGCAATGGAATGCAGAATTTAATGCCCATCACCCACAGGAAGATGCAGGCTACCTCTGGGAATAACTGAGCCTTTTGCTTATTTCCTTCACTAAGCTGTTTCTGGCTTCTCTGGGCTGCTACAGAAGAATTACACAGTGGATACTGACATGTATGTTCATTTTTGGATGCGGATGTACACGGATGTGTATATTCATTTTCACCAGCCTGATACCTACAGTCAAAACTTTTAGTATAAACACTTTCAAGTGATCACCACATGTTCTATAATTTTTTAATAATGTCATCAGCTGATGAACTAAGCAAGCTGCCATAAGAAATCTAAGATAGCATCATGGCTGAGGACAGGGCAAGTGAAAAGGCCTGGAGACTGAAGCCCTCTGCTCCTGGAAAAGGCCTTAACCAAGGCTCCACCATTGATCATAAACATGTTTTTGTGCATGTATAAGAAAAGATGGTCTCTGTCCCACACAGTTTACAGCTTGACAATCATCTCAAGTAGTTTCTACCAATCAGCCCGTTTAACACCATAGAAGAGAAAACCCATTGTGGTGTTGTTAAGGGTCTCCTGCCTCAAGAAACACCATTTTTTAATTATTTTTTTAAAAATGTCATTTAATGCACTCCAAACCCAAATATTTGTTCTTTGAATGCATCCTCATGAGCCATGAATAAACATTGCAGAGTGATTGATGGCAGACTGTGTGAGTGTGCATTTGCTGTGGGCAAGCACATGCACACCCACAGGCTCACACACACACACACACACATTTGCACAAACCTGGTAATTGTTTGCATCTTTAGTTTGTAGAGTTTTTGGCATTTGGACATTCTGCTGATTTTTTAAACTGCAGAGACATTTGAGTAAGCTTAGCAAGAAGCAGCCAATGAGCCATATCACACTCTCAGCCCAGAAACGTCTGTTCTTACATTTACTTGGAGCAGAAGTAAAAGAGAGGAACAGACTTCTGCTCAGTGAACATCCAGCATAAAATCATCTCACCAGCAAACCTACAGTTAACAGGGACAGCTCAAGTCAAGAGACAGATGAGTTACTAGGACTGGGTCTGAGAAGTTCAGAGTACTGGGATGTGAATCCAGGGAGTAGTGACTGCATGGTAGTCCTTCATTTTCTTGGGCCTTAAATTCACTTGCAAATACATAAGTACACTCTATCCACACTGCAAAACGAGTCATTTGCAAAATGACTAGAATTTCCAGACATTTTGCAAAATTATTGTTTCAGCTAGTCATTTAGTAAAATTGTTTCACTAGTTTCTCAATGCTTGGCATTATATTTCTACAGAGCCATGCAGTCAGTTACTTCCACACTTGAGACTATGTTGTAGAATTATTTAAATTGTCAATCATTTTACAAAATAGACACATATCTCACATTATAATTGCAAAATATACTACAGGATCCTTAAGGCTGTTAGAAGAATTATTACACAGTTATTATAGACACATCGACAATGTATCTCAGAGTATTCTAGTTACTAGAAAAATAAGCCTTTTCTCCGAATTTTTGTATGTAAGTACAAGTGAAACTTCCTTTTTTGGCTGTAGGTGCACAGCAGCTTCCTGAACCAGTCTGCCACATATGGCATCCCATCAAAATGCTTTGCAATGCCACAGAATTTGGATCCCCAGGAACACTGGAAGGTGAAGTTCAGACCTGCATAAACGGGTCAGATGATCCCTGTGTCCCTCACTTGTCATAGACCCAAACATGTTCTCCAGAGACAAGGAAACTTGTTTCCCTACTCAGAATCAACTTGATGTGGTCTCTCACAGATAATTTTACTGCTTCTAGCAGTACTGGGCTATTACACCAAGTGTTACAGAAAGACTTCAACAGTAGTTTTAGCCTTTCCATAGATATTCTAGATCTTGTAGATGCAAGGTTGTTGTGGTTAGGATAACTGCAGCTTTGTAACGTTTCAGGTAAATCCTGCAGACGGGTCTCGTGCCTCAGATTGCCCATGATTCTAGCCAGCCACAAAGGCCTGAAACTTTTAGTCACTGACTTCATGATATGATTATACCTTTATTTATGGGTATATACATGTAAGTATATACAGTGTTTTCAGAGCTACCCACGTTACAAATCTAAGCAGAAATCTGCCCTGGCCAAGTACTGAACAAGTCTCCCTTATAGTCAATAAAAAAAATGGGCAAGTGAAGTAATTTAATATCTGAGATATTTAATTCAACTTGTAGTATTTTCATCTAAACTGCACTGCAGTGTTTGTTTGTGCTTTTTTTTTAATTCTTCAGCATATTGAATGGAAGGGGAGGAGGACAAATTATTTTTTACCTACTGAGAAACCATAGTTATTAGCAGTTTTGCCTCTTTCATTCAGCCAAATTTTTCAGCATGATGTTGTGAGATGCAATGGTTTTCCCTTATGTGGTTCTTTTTTTTATAAGAAGAGAAAGTTGTCTAGAGCTGTAGATATGCGTCAATCTGAAAAAGGGAAAATTCTGATCTTTAAAGAGCAATGTAAAGGTAAATGTGTATTGCAGATCGATTTGCAATGGCAGAGATATCCAAGCCACCTTTGTAAATGCAAACTTGATTGCAAAGTTGAATGCAGCCGTGTTGGGCAGCCTCTTCCCTTGCACCTCAGAAAAAAGGGTCACACAGCAACTCAGTAGTGATGGGTGGTTTGGCCTCTCCTTCTTTCTCCCCATACCACCATCCCCCACCAGCCTATTTGTAGGCAGATGACCTCTATTCCTTCACGCACTGAGCACTATTTATTTAGACAATATGGAAATATTCATACTGGTTTACAGGCTCTAGATAGCCCTACCTGAGTGCCATCAGACACGCATGTCCAAACAGGACTACCCAAAGAACAGATACTTCATGCTGCACTCAACACCCGAAGGTGGTGAGTTTTTCTTATGGACTTGATTTGACTCTACAGACATGTGGATCCTTTATATCAATTTCAGTGGGATTTTAATCTAGCCTTAGATAGGTGAAAAAAAAAGTCATCTTCTGTGAAGATGTATGCATTAACACCCAGGCCATGCAAATATTTCGGGCATGTAACCTCAGTTGCAGTTATTTCAGTAGGCACTCCCAGAACTTAGCACGTAAACGCATGCAGGACAGGGGCTCTTGTGATGCTTGACAGTAATTTTTTGCTTGTGTTTGTGCTTTTAATTGCTTTTTTTTACATTTAATGAGCGGTTTTCAATCTTTTTGAAAAAAATAAATAATGCATTGAATTTGCTTTTAGTTTGGGAGTGAAGCAAGTTGCCCTTCCTTTGTTTTTTTTTTAACACTAATAGGCATTAAAACACAACTGTCCCTAAACATACAAATATTAAAAAAAAAAGAAAACAAATAGAAAAAAACAAACCCAAAAAACCCTGAAGGAAATATATCTTTCTGCAGTTGTCAGCAGACACATTAGGCTTTCTAGGACCATCTATCCCCATCAGCTGAAATTCCATTGTCTTATCCTTTTCCTTCTTTTGACAAGATCCGTTCCCATTGAAACAATTGGAAAATTTTCATTTTACTTTCCTGAGCTCTGTATCTGTCAGTGTTGTCCCCCTGTGACCATGAGGACTTTCTGAAGTCTGTCAAAGAGATATACTGCAGGTTGAAAGGAGAAAGATGCCATATGTTATTTGGGTAGAGTATCTTACTGTCTTACAACAGTTAAAAAGAGTAATGATGGGGTTTTCCCCTGATGTTATTTGAAGAAGGAACAGCATTTGTGAGAGACAAGCCTTTGCCAACATATACTTTCTAAACCATAAAAAAGTCACAGGGTTTTATCTTATTCCCATTGAACATATTTTTTCAAAGCCAAGACAAGAGCATCCTGACAATGGAGTACATATCTCAGAGTAATTGTCCTAGCACCCTTTGTGTCTTGGTGCGCTCCTACATAAGCATTGACAGATGTTGCAAGTGGTTGTCAGGAAGATAAGAAAGGCGAGCTAGTTCAATGACAGAATAAATCTCCTATATTTTGACTACATAACAGAATCGGAGGCAAGCACCATACACAGCTCCTCTTATGTGTTTTCTGAGTGGAATCACTGAAGGATTGCCACAGTTACACAATTAAAGGTTTATCTTCTGACACAATGGATAATACACATGAATAGTCCAGCAGTTAGGCTTACAAATTAAGGAGGTTTATTATATTGGTGGTGATAAATCCTCAGTAACTTCAGTTTGAGACAGTAGTTCTATATGTGTGGACCAAAGCAATGCCCTGGGGATTCCTCTGAACATCCATCACAGGTGGAGAAAGAGATCCCTGGAGTTCACAGATACTTGCTGATATAATTGACATGCACTATTGGCTCTTTCAACTTCATTTCACCCAGACTTGAACTGCAATACGCAAATCCCTTCCATAGTACAGACATGTTCTTCTGTCAGGATGTTCATCTTTCTGTTTATCTGTTCCTTCTCTGTGTTATATAAAGGACAGAATGATTGAATATACTCTTAATACAATAGACATGTAAGATCAAAGTCTTAATAAGACTTGTTCTCTCTTATGAGCAGTGTCAACAAAAGCCAGTAATTTAGGATTATTTAGCATTTTTTGGGTGGCAGTCTTCTGTTGATACAAAATTATTCAAGGTACTCAGAATTGTGACGACTGTGAAGAGCTTCAGCTGACAGGGTAACAAAGTAGTAGATTGAGTTTAGAGTCAGTAAATGCAAACACATAATAAGAAAGAACCCTAAGAATTTCTGTACTGGGAAATCCCTACAGGAGCAGCTAGCACTCACAAAGGACACATTGGAATTGTTCTCTAAAAAAGCCATCTGAGGCCAGCAGTGAAAAGGTATTTGAGAATTACTGGGAGAGAAATGAGAAGCAAAGAAAAGATATATTGCATTATACTGCAATACAAATCTGTGGTAACCCCACACTGTGGATCTTACATAGAGTTCTAGAAAGCCTATGATAGAATTAGAGAGAAAGTATACCTCAGGAATGATTAAAAGCATGGGAGGTTTCTGTACAACTTTAGACTGAGTACACTAGGACTCTTCAACCTGGAGAGCAGTCACTGGAGAGGGTCCATCAGATCAAACATAACATGTGGAAGAAGAAGGCCACTCCTTCTTTCCAATTGTACAAGAAATGAAGGACAGCACATGAAAATGGCAGTTATCAATCAAAGGAAATACCATGTTTGTGACTAACATGTTGAACTCACCATTGCAAGGGAGTTTAGATATGCATAAACGGGTTCAAAATGGTATCATAGATGAATTAACAAAAGCAAGATCTAACAAGTGCTCTGATAACATGGCTACAACCTTGAGCTACAATTTGCTGGGAAAACAAAATAGAAAGAGCAAACTCTTTCGTTGTCTCTTCCTGGATGCTATCACATATAGGATGTATGTATAGATAGACCTGGGATAGTCTTACATATAACACAGCATGTACTGTTGTATTTTCTTTCTCAGATTTATCACCTGCACTAAGGTCTCTGGCAACTCTTGTGGGCTATTTTATCACCAGTTCTAGGATTTGCATCAGACTTGCAATGTCAATGTTTGTTGAATAGGCTGTGTTAATTTTTATACCAGACTTTTTTTTTTCTTACTCCTTAAGAATATCTTGACCTCCATTAATTAACAATATTTTACTCACATGCACTATATGACAGACAAAGTACCTCAAGGCTACTCTAGACTTAGCATTTTGTTCTCTTTCTTTTGCTTTAATTTTTTTTATATTGTATATCTTACACGGGATGTCAGCTTTCCTAACTTCAAATGTATTCTGCAGTGTGTTCTATTCATTTGTCATACCCTTCTCCAAATTAGCATGGTAATAGTACATTTTCCCTTGGAATCATAAGTAAGAAATAGGCCTTCATAGATGTTTTGTGGTACGGAAGTATTCACAGCACAATTTAAGATAAAGCTCAACAAAATTTAGGGAGCAGAATGGAAGGGATCCAGCTACTAAACTGTGTTTCACTAAATGTGACTTTTTCCAGATGCATATTCACTTATCTTTTGTGGATGGAGTGTTGGTCAGGACATATAACAGATATTAAATGAAATTTTCTATCATTTCCTTTCTGCATCAGAGTTTTCAGAGTAGAGAGTATTCAGCAGCAACACAGCTTCAGGTTTTCCATTATAAGACCTCTCATCCCTACCTCTAGGAAAATAAATTGCCTTATTTTAACCTTCTTTTAACAAAAAAATTGCTTTTGGGAGGATCTACCAAATTCCCTGACCTCCTTCACAGTCAGATGTCACTAAGAGTTTTGCTGATGCAGTCCAGGGGGTCCAGCTGGGGACTGGGTGGGTAGGAATACGCTGGGGACAGGCCTGAAATATCTTGCATTACTGCTGCCACCAAATCATGTCTCCTGAGATTACTACTTCACAAAATGCTTCTAGAAGGATTATCAAATTAAAGTTACCAAAATATACTTATGAAATTATAAGACATCCGACATATTCTGCATCCTTTTCTTGTACATGTAGAAAGAAAATTGATTTAGTTATATCCTTCAGACTGGAAGCATCCAGTGGCCTGTGCTGGAGAAGAAGACACCACATTTAAAGCTTTACTAAGAGAAGTGAGCTGGAGCTGTGAGACGAGTTTCCCATCTGAGCTTGGGAGAAGCTCTAAATAACTCTTCACTTTTTATTTCCTATTGATAATAAAGGTGTTTGTATTTCCTTTTACACCTCACTAATCTTGGCTCTGTAAAACATTTAGGACAAATGAGTGTTTCCACAGCAGCTAGCACAGTGTTTATGGATCACTGGTAGCTACCATTAGGAAAACACCATGACTTGCTTTGCCACTTGTTATAAGACCACATTACGCATACTGACTAGAAGCTAATAGGATGTGGCTGGAAACTTAGAGAAATGCATTTCTTTTCTGCTCCAAAATCTCCAGTACGAAGCCTGACATTCAGATGGAAATTTAAGTACCTTGTTTAGTTCTAAGTGTGGTGTCTGAGGGAAACAGGAATAGACTAGCCCTCCAGGCAAGGCCCCTCATGAAGAAAATGGGGTGAACTCAGCTAAGGCCAAAAGGCAAGGCCACGTAGCAGGCACAGCGTGGCAAACAAATCAGTACAGAAAAATATTGACTGACTGGATGAGAGAGTGTCCTAGGATCCAGCTGCAATACCTGGAGGTGTTCTTTCACTCCAGGTCCCACATTACGAGAGCATCTGGCCTGCTTCTAGGCAGTCCCTCAACCAGTCCTAGTCCCAGGCGAGAATATCAACACCGAGGAGTTTCCACGGCTTGCTTTTTTCACTTCTAATCTTTCTGTAGCTGGTTGTGGATACACGGGCAACAATGACTATTCAGGTCTTCACAGAGGCACATTGGTTTATGAATCAAGTGGAACTAAGTGGAATTTGAGGGGTTTGAGTACAGTACAATATTTGGCCATATAATTATTCGTGTTTCAGCAACACAAGGTTCCTCTTCTGTATCTCAACCCTGATTTGAAATAGAATGTATTTTTCATTCAGTCTGGTCATCTGCACTGGTATCTGACTTTGTAACTATCCTAGCATTAAGGCCATATTAATATGTCTTGTTACAAATGCCTAGTGAATTGAAGATATTGAGGCAATTTTTAATTGAAGGAGTTAAGGCAATAGGACAGTTGCCCTAATATGTCAGCATAAAAACTTCGATGATTTTGTAGAGAGAGAAGAAACTTACTGAAAAAAATATTTTCAGCCTCTGTATTGTTTTAATTTTGTCTTCTGTGAGTCACCTTTTAAAATGGCCCATTATGTGGATCGCCTGTCTTTAGTAACTCCTGAAGCAGGCATATCTACTAGTAACAAATGCAGCTGATAAGGTACACAGTAAGCAACTATGTCCTTGAAGAGGACATTGATTAAACGTTTTTCAGCACAAATAAATGTTATCCTATCTCCCATAGGAAGTTTATTTACTTACAGTGATGCACACAAATGCATTTGAATTTTGGGCTATCTAGAAGTCAGAGCCACTTTGTCCTGAATAAAAGTTAAGAAATATTTGATTATTTTTTCCCTGCCAAAACTGATTTTTTGTGCCAGAACTATTGCCAACGTTGACTCAGATCTGTGGAGATAAATGCAGTTGGAATGAAGTACAAAGACAGAACTCATATATAGATTTACAAAGGTAGAAAAAGAAAATGTGAAGCCTATCAAATAGCTTGGTGGGTGGGTAGGGTATTCCTTTGTTGGACATATTGATGATCCTTGTGTGGTAAGGCTCACAGACTCCAGCTGGAAAAGAGAAGGGGGAGTTTGTAACAACAGTGACAATGACAATGATACACAAATGGAGATGGTTTAAGACAGCTGCATCAATCTCTCAGCCCTAGACCTTTTTTTGTTGTTGTTGTGGGAAAGATGGAAGACCTCCTCCTGATTTGCAAGGTCAACTGCAGAACTATGTTATTTTTATGACATACATATTCTTTGAGACGTAAAATGGTAAATGTGTCTATGCCAAGGCCAGAGCTATCTAGTTTTATTTAATAAGGACTTTCATGCAGTAGTAAAGCCTCCTGCCTTCCTTGTGCATGCCAGCAGGCATGTGTCTGTGAGCCCAGCCCACGCGCCAAACCAGCTGCAGACAGTGGCCTCACAGACATTTGTTTGGGAGCCCTTCTCTGGGTGCCCAGCAATCAGTTAGCTTTGCAGTGTCAAGCAACAAGAATAAGTATTCATAGCAATGAATTAGCTACTGAAATACCAAAAACTAGTTTTTGGTTGCTGAGAACAGAGGACATGTCAAACAGCAAAATACCTAGGCACTGAGTTCAAAAGGTCTTCAAGTTTGAATCACAAAAAACCTCATGCCTTTCTCACTAAAATTACTAAAAATAGCACTCAAGTTCCTGGGTTTATGATTACACTAATTATTAGAAAGAAACCTCCAGGGGAGAGTCACAAAAGGAGACCCTTGGCACTACAGGAGGGTGTGTCTTGGGTTCCATTATCTTTGGTGGACACTGCAAAAAGTTGCAGACAGAATGAGAATATTTGGGAACACAATCCCTGCAAATCTGTGCATTGATTAAACCTGTCTCTAGAGCTACCTAGGTCTTTCTGTAAAGAAAGGTGTTTTAATCATTTAACTGCTGTTGAGTTTCAAGGTGTCCCTCAAAATCTTACACAATAAAGTCAAAACAGCAGAATGAAAATTATTTTACTCTTTCAGTAAAGGAGCTAGAGGGTTATCTGAATTCAGAGAGAAACATGTTATAATTCTGAATATAAATTACATATTTTGAGAATGCTTGCCATTAGATTAGTCCTTTCTTAAGGCAGAAGGGAGAGTCTGGTTTCCTTGGGCTCCTTCTTTGGAAAGGGTTTCTGACAAGTCAGATTTACAAAGTCACACAACAGGGCTATTGCATCTTTTTTTGTATAAATCATCCTAAGTTCATATCAGGCAAATGTACAAATCTACTGCTTGGCATTGTACCACGTACTTTGAGTGAGCCACGTGCCATGGATGTGTTCAAGTGAAAAACACTCTGTTGATTTTGGACACTTTATGCTTATATAGATGCATTTTGGCCTGTGTGGGCCGGAAGAGAAGGCAATGACCTGAATAGCCAAGCATGAATCTCAGTTAAAACATTTACACAGCTGAGACCAGGAATCTCTCCTGTGCATAGAAAAAACAGTTGAAGCTGTGAAATGCTTTCCAATGTATCACTGCTGAAAGGGCAGCGTGAGGGAAGGCTGGTTTAGAGATTATGTTTGGAAGGAGCAGAAAGATGTTTCCATTCCCATGACTGACTGGTGCGCAACTCTGACTTGAAATTGCCATCTATTGAAGCAGAGAAAAAAAAAAAACACAAAAAACAAACCCAAAAGTAAAAGATTCTGAATAAGCCACAAAGTTTTAAATTTCATATAGTGATAGAAATGCTTCTGTAATCAACAATTTGACCATCTTTATTTTTCCAGAAGAGTTTATGTGTGTACATCTTTATGTTTATATATACATGTGTGTACCTACATGTATGCACAGATACACACACACTGTGATGACTTTCCCTTAGAAATTAATGCCAGGGAGGAAAAAGCCTCTCAGCAGATAGTTCCTGTAAATCACGAAGCATTTGGGGAGCCTGACAAGTACTGAAAAAAATGAGATGGCAACCTAAACACACGTGTTGCAACCAGGACCTCAGGTATGCTGTGCGATGCCCTTAGAGAGGCTGCAGGAGATTTTAGGAAAGCTCTTTACTCTCAGTGGATTTGGATTCTGTGGAAACAAAGGCAGTTGAAAACTTTAGGCCTTGTGGAAGGTCAGCACCCTTAGTATAGAAGATAAATGAAGCCCAGTCACCCAGCCGTCCTTTGAGGAGATGTGACAGCTCATGGAAATAACCCTGCAAAGAAGGGCCCGGGACAGGATGAGCAGAGTGTCTTCTCAAAACTAAACCACAGAAGGACTGCAGGGAACTGCTTCAGCAGTCCCCTGAGTCTGTTTGAGGGTGGCCAGTAGAACAGCCATGCCTGGCTCCCAGCTGTAGGTCACCACCACATCCCCTGTGCTGGCATCATTAAATCACATTGATCCATCTGGTCATTTCTGCATTACTTCTGTGTTTTGTAGGGTTGCCTTTTGGCCACAGCAGGCCAGAGTAAGGTGTATGTACCTGGAACTGGTAGAGGAGAGCAGGTCCTCTCCTGTCGCAGTAGCAATGTGATTTTAGTTTGACTCGAGCCCCATGTGAATCTGCACCTGTGGGCAGAAAGAACCCAAGCAGGGACTTGGCCAAGAATGCTACAGTTAAATCCTTCCTATACTTAATGACTAGCAGCAGTGCATTTTTAATGCTAAAACACTCACTCATCTCTTGGATCTGACTTTTCCCTTTTATGCTGAAGTAAAGATTGCACAAAGTAGCTGAAAATACTCTGCAATCCATTTCTCTCCTGCTATATTCTATCCCTGTAAACATGCTAAACGCTGAGACAGCACCAACTCAGGGTGCCGGGTATCAATTCACTAATGCAACTTTCTGAAATAAATCTTAATGCTGTCTGGAGATCTCCCATCCAAGTATTAATGAGGCCCAGCCTTTCCTCACTTGTGAGCTCCCCCAGTGCGGCAGTTGCAAGCCAATCAAAATGTTATCTTAAACATACTTCGAACCAGGGTAACTTACTGCCCTCCTGTCTGTCTACTGTACTTCAGTGTGTTGCATTATTTAAGATATCACCAGCTTCTGCTTCAAGTATAAATTGGTGCTCGTCTTCAACTCTTCTTTTACTAATAGAAATTTTCAGTATGAGGTACATACAACAACAACAAAAAGTAAGAAAAAAGTGGTTTCTGCACAGCCTTCTACCTGTGACAGATGGAGATACAAGGAAAGAAAGAAAATGGAGAGATGAGGAAAACAAAGAAAACACCTCTCAGACAACAGTAATGTTGCTTCGTAAACTACTGGAAGTCTGAGATGCACTATGTTGATGGGATTGGTCTTGACAAAATTTTTATTTACTTATCTATTTAAAATACATTTTGTGATTCTCTAACTCCCATACAAGTATTTTGCAAATTCTGTTAAAAAGCATAAAGTTAAGCTTACATAACTTCTCAAAATATTGTACAGAAAAATTTAGTTGCTGATATATTTTCAAAATCAAAAGTGATACTCTGTTATTTTTATACTAAATTTACATAAGATACTGGAGAAAGTCAGAACCATGTATCTTAAACAGCTGTCATGAAGGATTGTGCATATAGCAGTGAGAAGTGGAGAAACAGTATATCTGTCATGAGGCTTTGTGTAATTTTATTTAGGTTTTCTAACAGCTAGCATGTGTTACTGACAACACAAATTAACTATTCACTGATGAAAAGGAAGGCAGTAAAGAAAATATAGATTTAGTAGAACATCGTATTTTTGTTATTTTAAATAACAATCATAGCAGGAAACTTGAAGAAATTTTACAAAGGAAAACTGACTTTCAGTCTTTCCTAGAAACATACACCAGAAAAAGAAAAAAACACCTAGAAATTACCTCTCTGTATCAACTTTGAGTCAAAATACAGTCATATGAGTTCTAAATGTGCATCAGTCCTTGCAGTCTATCTATCAAACCCTGTTATCTACACAATAAGCACAGATAGCTGCAAGAAATTTATGGTTACTATAGCATGACATTACTGTATTTGCAAAGTATGCAAAATATGCTCTAGGATATGGTGACATAGTATCACTACAGAATGTCAGAAGGCAGACACATGAAATATCTGCAATATCTGAAATATCTGCTCACATACGTCCCATCTGCACTGGATATCATGTCAGTGCTGGACTTGGAGTCGATATGGCTGTTACTGTCCCTTGTTCTGCACATTTCCCCCTACCTGGGGAGCTCCTATTAAGGAAGAAATAGTGGTGGGCAGTGAGTCAGCTCTGCTGCTATTGTGGCTGGTAGGATCAAAGGAGCAGATGAGCTCCAGGAAGTTCGCACGCCGTGTATGACACAACAGAACGCAAAGGCTCTTCGGCTTCATATAAGGAACCCCTAAAAATATACTAGTGTTATAACAACTTCAGAAAATAGCTAGCATGCACAAATCTAAAAATATTGGTCCTATTCTCTCACCACAGGATACTGATAACGTCAGTGGGAGCCCACTTAAAGATAGTGGGAAGTCTATGGGAGTTACTCACATCCTGCATGAGCCCATGTCTCCTTGAAATCCGCAGCCATTCCTTTAGGATCACTACGTGTTGTTATTTACTAGTCTATGACATTCAACTTGTTTATGCTTCCCCATTCCATTTTAACTCATGCTTTTCCTTAAGAGAAATCATCTCAGAGAAATTTAAGCTTTAGTTAAAGTAAACTTAAAAGTTATGGGACCCCATGGAAATAAAGCCCTAGGAGTGATGGCCTTTCTAATTTCTCCCCAACACCCATTTACCTCAAGGCAGTGCTGTTATTTAACATGTGTCCAAGACTGGTTTTCACTGCATTGTCTTTGTTTGGGAATGATTCTTTTTTTCTTGAGAGGTTTCAAGAGCTCGGTCCTGAAACAGCTGACCTCTAAAGCAGTTTGAGTTTGAGCTTGCTTCTTTTGTTTTCTCTCTTTTAACAAATCCTCAGTGCTAAATACTGCTATATATAGAATATTGCCTTACTTGCTTCTCTGTATGTGTGTTACCTCTTGTATTTCCCATGTTCAGACACACAATATCTTTTTTCCTCTGCTTTACTTTCTGCAATTACAGGTGGCAAAACTAGCCTCTGTTCTCAATGCTGAAAACACGCTAGTTTGCTTTCTAGGTTAGAAGCAGGACACCAGAAGCTGAAAAATTAAATCACAAAACATACATCCCTCATTTAGCATGCCAGAAAAATCATAGTGACCATAAAAGAACTATTATAGCAATACGTAAAATGTACTCTGTCATAGTACCATCACTCCTGTTCAGAAATAAAGACGCTATCTTTGCTTCACTCTAAGGGACCACTTATACACAGAGGTTATTCTGTTGACTTCAGCAGAGTCACTTGTGGCTATCACCACGACACAACAGGCCATAGTTAGGACTTACTGGAACAGCAAGAAGCCATTCACTTAACGCTACATGATTTCACTAAGGAAAATGTCGCATTATAAATCATTTGCATGGACTTAGTGTCCTACTGTTTTATGTTCTGTTGGTACTCTCCATTTCTAGGCATTCTGCACTGCCACACAATTGCATAACCTTAGCTTTGGGGGATATTATTCTTTTCCATTAACGTTGGCTGTTTCTGCCCTGCAGCAGTTTTTCAGGCATCTGTCGTTGAAGTCAGTTACTTTGCTGCATGAAATGATGCTGGATCTCATTTATTAGATTGTCAAGATACCAGCAATAGCCTTAAAACTACAGGGCTTTTGTTATATCTTAGTATGTCCACTGACTTAATCTGGATATAATAAATATCATGCCAGTAAAATTTGCCTTGAATGATTTGCATATTGCCAGGAGTTTCTGCTTCAGAATAGGTTTAGTAGGCAATAAGCCTTCTGCTCAGTGTTTTCCATTGGCACAGAATTATAACCAGTGAGGAAAAAATTGTATAATGCTGACAAAATTCCTGGTACCAATGAATGAAGCTTTGTTTCCCATGGTCTTCTCTCTTTGTTTTTATGGAAAATTAAAATGAACAGATGCAAAAAAGCACCTGAGGACTAGTCTCCCCATGCGGATGTGACTCAGGTAGCTGTTTCACGTTGAAATAAATGCCATGAATACCAGGCCTGCTACTCACCAACTCACGATATGGCTGTGTCCTTCAACAGAACAACCGTACTCTCAGTTAAAACATGTAATTAAAAGTGGTCACAACAGAGGAAGTATTATACGCCATCATAGCCCCTGAGTACAGGTGAACCCATTGAGATGTGGCTAGCGTTAGGAGGTGGGAGGGGATAGACAGTGGGACAGATTAATATGTCAGTGCGGCAAGAAAAGGTTTCCAGCCTCAGCAGAATGCATCAGCTTTTGCTTATTTGCTGTGTAACCTGTGTTCTTCTTCCACTATTGGATGGATAGTGACAAGTTTCTGTGCTTTACTCTTGCAGCTTCCACAGCTTATCAAACCCTCAAAATTCAAAGCACATCCCTTCTCTGTCCTTCAACCACTGATGTAACACTGGATTGCCTTTTTCTTTTTTTTTTATTTCTGTGAAGAATGACTTTATTTCCAGAAATGTGCATCTTCTTGGTCATTTTTATCATAAACACAAAAGAATGTGAATAAATATAGAAGCCTGTTTATTTCAAGATATTTTTTCCACACTGCATCCGGTTAGTGGTTTAGAGAGCTGAGTGAAAACAGGTCTGGGGCACTGGATCAGCTGTAAAGGGTGGGGAAGGAGCAGTCTTCCCATTATTTGAATTCTCTGCTTTCTTTACATAAATCAGTGGGAGTGAAGGCTCAGCACTTGATTATTTTGTGAGCATTAACATAGGCTCCAAACAGTAAAAAAGCAGCAGCAAGTGGATTATTTTTAAATACCTAATTTGGAAGTCATTTCCTCTTTATTTTTTTAAGAATATATATCTTACAGGTCTTTCCACAATCACCCAAAGATTGAATTTAGGATTTGCAAATATATGTGCTATGATTTTCCTTAAGTGATTTTTTTATCTCCAGCTCACATGGACACTTACTTTCTTGAAGAAAGCAGAAATACCTTCGGGTTCAGGGGGCCTTAATTGTACTAGTTGATCCTCCATAAAATAATATAAGTTTACAGAGAAAGGAAAGACTATACCATAAATAGGTATATCGAGATGATCTATTTCTTATCTTACTGGTCTTCTGAGCAAAATTAGATAGACTTCACAACTCCATATGATCAGCCATCAGATCACTGCCATCTTCCCCAGATTCGTCAACAGCTTAAAAAAACGCTTTCCAAAATCATGACTGCAATATGCAAGTCTGATACCCATCCATTTCAGGACTGGAGAAGTAGAGAAGACCCAGCAAAGGACATCAAATACGAGCAAAGGTGTATGTGGTTCCACCACACCAGTAGCATAGACTGGAAGTGCTCAGAAAAGACAGGGTTGAGGGGAGGTATGGGAGAACTCTCAATTCATAAATGGGAAGGGAGAGACAGCAGTTAACCATGGATAACTAAGTTTTACAACACAAACGACAGGGCACAAAAAATAACATTAGCAAGTTTGGGGGAAAAATAGTGGTGTATGTTTTATCAGGCATCCTATAGGAGCTTTGCAGACCTTATTGCCGTGGGGCAGTGAGGAGAGTGATATTTGAATTGGTTCAAAGAGACACTGGACAAATTCACGCCAGAAAGCTCTGTCAGTAGGACATGACTGTCCATATTGAACATCCAGCGCAGGAAGTCCCTGAAGAGCTGATTACCCAAAATGGCAGGCCAAACAAGGAAATGAATAATGTTACACATCCTTGGTTTTATACTCTCCCATAAACATCTGCTGCTGGTCACTGCTGGAAAGAGACGACGTGCTAGGTGGCTGTTTGATCTGTACTGTACAGTGCTACACCTCCTCCTCCTTTTCTTGTGGCATATTCTCCACCTTAAAAATTATCACCTTTAAACCTTGTAAAATGCCTGTGATGCCTTATTCTGTTCTTAAAAAGAACATAAAGACTGTACGGATCTATGTAAATTAAGATACACTTTTTAGTCACATTCTGCTACTCTTTCATCGTTGTTAGCTAGTGTTCCTTGTGTAGTACACCAGTGTTTTGTCAAGGTTTCAGATTTATATGGCTTACATTGTCTACCTTCAAGTCTTGCAGTGAGACTCTTGCAGCTTTATCATGATCATCCCCTAAATGCGTTTGCCCCTTTCCCCTTCCATCCTCCCTAAGACTTCTGTCTCTGCAGGTCCTTCTGAGGTTTACGTGCTCGAATACCTGGCTCATTCTCCTCCCTCCTGGGAGGCATCTGCTTCCTCGAGTCCTTGTTCTCTGCAGAGAAGTTTCACAAAAAATGGCTCTAACCACACAGCAATTGCTCCTTCATTCTTTCTGAGTCTGGTACAACTCAAACACCATGCACCCATTAATGATCAATCTGTTCCTAGGCAGAGGCACTAGTGGCAGCCACTCCTCCCTTAACCTATAGAGTGCTGCCTTAGAGCCCATTAAAAGTTTGTCATAGCTCTCACATTAAAAAGCAGTTCTGAAACACAAACAAGAATATATTTCTGTTCCTCAAACAAAATGTAAAATATAAACATCATCATACAAACCTAAAGCTTGCCCCTGCTTGCAGCAGCAATTTTCTGGCATAGCAATTGTTACGGGGCCTGAGCCAACTCCCATGTGAGTCAGTTGGGAGCCTTTAAATGCAGATCAATGGGAATGAAGGCTCAGCACTTGATTATTTTGTGAGCATTGACATTATATGCTATAAAAATGATGCTTTAATTTTCAACATAAAACCAAACAATGTCAGTTACAGACTGATTCCTGAACAGGGGCCCTCAGTGCTACTGTACTGAAAATAATAAGTACAATTCATTGCAAATCTGTTTGTTATTCCTAGTGTAAAAATAGATCAGTCCAGCCAAAGGGATTAACCACTCTATTATTTTTTGGCTGGTTTCTTTATTGTTGTTGTTGTTTTTAAATAGTTTTCCTGTTCTGTTGTAACAGATGAATTCTGGTAAATATTTATTCTTACATTTGCTGTAAACGTATTCCTTTCCTGGTGGGGCACTGCACAGCTCCAGATGTGCAGAACTGAACCTTTTCAACAACAAAAGGGGCCCCAAGTGTAGCCACACAACAGAGAAGGGGCAAAAGTCTTGTTGCATCTTTAAGAATTTGCTGCGTGTGGCTTTGCTGTATGCAGCCATCTCGGATCTTAGGGATGTTTGACTTGGCTGCAGCTGAAAAGAGTCAGGATGAAGAATTACAGACAGGAAAAGGGTAAAATCTTGCCTCTCAAAAAGTCTTGATTTGAGTGCATTTCTCTTTGCACCTACTAAGATTGGATTCTGGGCTGAAACTGCCACAGTTCATGCCCAAGCTTATTAGGCTTGCCTTTGGAGGGGTGGTGGGAGTGGGCTGTGAATGTTATCTGTGCAAGCAGCTCTCTCAGGCCCTCGTCCCTGACATCAGGACAATGCACTGAGTTGAGCAGGAGGGACCCAGGGCACAGAGTAGGAGCTCTTGGGCATCCTGGGGCAGGAAAGGCAGGAGCTGTGGGCATCCAGGGCCAGGCAGGGCAGGGAACTGGCATCACCCCTGGGGTCCTTTTCCACAGCAGCCCTGGGCAGGCGCAGCCAGTGTGCACACATCAAGTCCATGCATGAAGTGACTGGTGTCATTAGCTTCACCACCAGATCTGATGCCCCAAACTGCTTCACCTTCCTCCTCTCCCTATCTATTCTTGTTCATCTGAAGATCTGCCTTCTTTCCTAGCTAGGGCCATTCTTTTTTCCCTTCAGCAGTCCCACTTCTGGCTCCTGCAGAGCTTGCTGGTTCTAAGAACAGCAAAAGGGAGCAAAAGCTCTGTTACCCAAGCAAGTAATCCTGCACAGTGTCCAGCCACGTGCTGGTGACACAGCATGTGAACCAGTGCAGTATCACTGGGGTACCCACAAATTCATTTTCATCAACATTACTCCTGTCTTGATGATGTGCCTGGTCTTCTCAAAGGGAAAGGGGCCAGCATCCCACCAGAGAAATGTGTGCTGGGTTACATGCACCCAACTGTGAGAAGATTTCGGTTGAAATTGTATTTAACGCAATGAAGAAGAGAAATTCTTCCCTGTCTTTTTATGACAAATGACTGGCACATTGATCACTGTGGCCAGAACAACTTCCAGGGCCTTTTGAGTGCCTTGATGTTGTGGTTTAACCTCAGCCAGCAACTAAACACAACACAACCACTCACTTACTTGTCCCTCCTCTCAGTGGGATGTGGAGAAGAATTGAAGAAAAAAGTAAAACTTGTGGGTTGAGAGAAGAACAGCTTAATTAATAGAATAGAATAGAATAGAATAGAATAGAATAGAATAGAATAGAATAGAATAGAATGGAATGGAATGGAATGGAATGGAATGGAATGGAATGGAATGGAATGGAATAGAATAGAAACAATAATAAAATATTATTGAAATTATACTGAAAAAGAAGAAGAAGAAGAAAACCCACGAGGACAAGTGATGCACAATGCAGTTGCTTATCACCTGCTGACGGATGCTTGGACAGCAATCTGCACCCCCCAGCCAATCCCCCCCAATTTATATACTGAGCATGGCAGTCTGTGTTAGGGATTATCCCTTTGGTCAGTTTGGGTCAACTCTCCTGGCTATACTGCTTCCAAGCTTCTTGTGCTTGTGCACACTAGCAAAACATGGGAAGTTGAAAAGTCCATGATTTCCTAGCAACAACTAAAAACGTCAGTGTATTATCAACATTCTTCTCATGCTGAATCCAAAACATGGAACTATTCTAGCTACTAAGAAGGAAAAGTAGCTATAGCGCAGCCAAACCAGGACTCTTGAACATAACTAGCAGTAGAATTTGAGTAGCAGCAAACCAGCGCTTCTCTGCCAGCTTGTGGAGGTCAGGCCCAAGGTTTAGCCACCTTCTCCCTCCAAACCTGACTGAGCAGGACTGGCCTCACACCACTGTCCTGAACATGAAGGTCACAATCCCTTCTGAGTGTCCCCTGCAAAACATAAGGACCAAAGGAGGTAGCTCATAGAGATATATTATAAGATACACTCTTCCTAATCTAGTGTAGGAAGGTTGAAAAGACTGTGTGTCGGTTAACATTTGCAAAGCCTTCTCCTGGCTTGGTAACCCCAGTCTCATATTTAAGTGACACAGGCCAATGGAAGTTCTTGACACAACTGAGCATATTAATGAGAAGGAAAAAAATAATCTCTGCCTTCATTATTAAGACACATGACATGGCAGCAGAAACCTATATTTTTTTGTCTAAAAATGTCATTGCTTTCTCTCAGTGGTACTTCTCCATGTTTTCTGGTGCCTTGAAAATGAGTAAAAGCCAGGTGGAGTCACCCCCCCAAGCAAATATTGTACAACTATTTGTTACATGAACAAAGTGGCTGACAGATGACCTTCTAAACATATCTAAGTTACTGTTTCCTAGTGCACATACACAGTGAAGCAGGAAACAGACTTCCAGAACATGAAAGCAAGATTTGTTTGCTTATCTCATTGTATTCTAATGTGATTTGAGGTAAACAAAATACAACTATGGGCTTTGTTATCTTAATTATTCTGTACAGCCAATACAGAGCAGGATCGCACTGCATGATTAAACATAACTCCTATTGGCTTGCAAATCATTAACATAATTCCAGAAATTGCACATAATTCAGGAAATACTTTTTCAACAGCCTGTCCTGACTAAGAACAGCTTTGTTAAAACCTATGTCACTTAACGGAATAAGAAAAGATCCACAGATAATATTCACCTGGTATTTGGGTGCTGCCTGTCAGTTCTGCGGATATTTTCTGTATATCTCTTAGCTGGGGGTTTTGGAACCAACCTGACTACATAAATAGTTGTATTTTATGATATGCAGTGAAATTAGGGTTCCGTACAAAGCATGTGGGAGTCCTGCTACAAGTCTGGAGTTGTCCTATGTATTTACTCTCTCTAACAATTTTTAGAGAAGGTAGCAATGAAATACCATGATACTGGCTGAATAACTGTGAGGTTTGGGAGAACTGTCAGGCTGAGCTGTTTTAAGATATTTTGTTTGCAGATCTTAAGAGTTACAGTCTTTCAAGTATTAGTTATGAGTCAATTAGAGCTTATTCTTAGTTAAGATGGAGGAAGATGGGTGACAAGTGGAGAAAAACCAGAAAAAGATGGGTGAATATTTGATTTTTTTAAATGTGAGAAAATTCAAATTAATCTGAGATCTGCAAAGAAAAGATTAAATTCTGACAGCTCCAGTCCTAAAAATAATCCCCTGTTACTGTACCAAAATAGTCACATTAACCAAATTTTACTTGCAGACTCTTTTCTCAGATGTGTTCCCACCCTTCCGGTATTTTTTTTTAAAATCTAATTTCCACTAAGAAGGCTAAACCACATTTGGCTTTTCTGATTACACATATAGGAGGGCATGATGCATTTTGATGATGTTTTTTCAATATTCATTAGAGACAGTTCCACCCTCTAGGCTGTAGCTGCCTTTGATTTCAGGTGAGACTTTTGCCTAGTGATCAGGCCCTGGGGGTTTGGCTCATCAGTTGCAATGTAATCAGCTAAGAAAAATATTAGATTTGATAAAAAGCAGGAATCATGGCACAGACTGCTGGCATAGCAAATACATTTTAGGGTGCGTGTGTAAGAAAAATCATTCCTTCAAAAAAACTACAAAGGCACTTAATGTTATGTATATACTACTGTGTCATCCAGTCACAATAAAAGACTCAAGGATGGATGCAAACAATGTTGTCAAATGTCAAACCAGTCCAGCAACTGCTTCAGGTTTCTGAGAGAAAGTATTTTTCCAACATTCTGTGGGACTGAGTCCTCAAAGAGTTTGTGTCGATGCAGGAAGTCCTACAGATCCAGACCAGACCTTTGAAATAAGCTTTCTGGGCCTGGGAAATCTGCATCTATGAAGGCATCCCAGTGATGTCAGGTAGATGCCACATGGACTAAAAGATAGGGCTAGTGGTGAGCCCACCATAGTGGTAGTTCAGAGATAATGGACTGTTTAGGATACTCGAAGTTGTAAACTGGATGGTCCAAAATTGGCTAATGGAACTATATAAAACAACTATGAAGTATTTCCAAGGTTTGATGGGAAAGAAACATCATGGTATGAAGGAATTTTGTCAGATGCCATTAACTCATCCAGGTAGCTGAAGTCCCCTGCTTTGGCCAAAGCTTGCCCTGATTGAAGGTGTAGACTTAACTAATGCTAATCAACAAACCTCATCCTAGTACATACACTGCATCTCTTAAGTTTGGGCGAGGTTTTTCAGCTAAGTCATTTTGGATGGCTTCTAAATAAAGTCAAAGATCTAGAGATCTCTTCCCAGGGATAGCAACAAGTAATCTTGATGAAGGCAGATGGCATAACACAGAACATCCCTTATGTTATTGAATTCTTACACAGCATCTCACTTTTGTAATAAAATGTTTTCTGTCCAAATGCTGGATGAAAAGCATCCAGTCTCTGAGCCTGTTTTAAGGTGGCTTCTAGCCACCAAAGCTCCTGGTGTTTCTTTAGAGCACTTTCATTTTCTGAACAGCATATAAATGATGTCACTTATCGACTGCCAAACCTATTTCATAATTTCAATAACCTCCAGGGGACTGACTAAATCTGAAATACTTTGGCCTATTTTGAAGGAAGTCTAATCGTGTTTTTAAGTCAGCCTTGGAACACATGATTCTTTATTAACCTAATAAGCCTCCATTATCCCATTCCCAAAGTTCTATTCAAGCCCTGTATTTAGTGTAAAGTACCGTGCACTGGTTAATTAGGGCATATTATCTTGGATGAAAATGCTGAATCTTATTTTGCAGAGTCAGTGCTTGGAGAATTTGTTAATACGCTGCGTGTACCCAGATTGGTTCTTATCTGAGCCTTGGCATGTGTTAGCAGTGCAATTACCTACTTGCAATTGCTGCCTGCTACTTGGCAAAGGGGAGTGCTGAACAGAGGGTTATTTCGCTAAAGATAGAAAGTGACTCATTTTGATTACTCAGTCATGTCCTCTCCTACTTATTCATGCACAATGGGAAAGGCTGATGGTACCAGAGAAAAGAGAAGCAGCATGTGTTCGAGTCATTTCTCTTATTCACCATTTAGTTGTAGCAAAACTAAAAAGCCAATAATTATAACATAACAAGAGCAAGTAATCAGACATTTCAGCTCTGCACATTAAGAAGGCAAATCTGAATTTAAAGGAAAGTGACAAGTTAAATGTGGCAAAGAAGTAAAGAGTGTAGATAACTCAATTTCGTTTTTGTTTACCACAGTTTCCAGCCTGCTTGGCTTTCTGGTCTTTGTCTTTCTATTAGTGTTGCAAAAAGGAGAAGTGCTTTTGTCCAAAGAGCATCCTCCTTTAAATTAGTGTAATGTATTTTATGTCAGAAGTGCATTTATAAAACATACTCTTCCTAATCTAGTGTGGGAAGGTCGAAAAGACGGTGTGTCAGTTAACATTTGTAAAGCCTTCTCCTGACTCGGTAACCCCAGTCCTATATTTGAAGTGACACAGGCCTAGGGAAGTCTACTGAGACTCACAGCCATTCAAAACTATCCCTTACAGACATATTTCATTATTTCAAAAGATTTTTCATGAAACTACTCACCAACTACTACTGAAAAAAAAAGTAAAAAAGTGAAAAAAAGCATTGTTAAATTCAAAATTTTGTAGCGCTAAAAACTGTATCTCTAAAAAGTCAGAAGTAAACTGCCTTTATAATAATCTATTCTGATTGATAATCTATTCGATCTAGCATTGTTATGCACTTTTGATGTTAATTAATTTAGTAATGCTCCCTTAATATAATGCAAGCTTGTTTCAAAAATTGGGAAACTATTTCCAATAAAATAGTTTCATTCCATCCCCTGAAAGTTTAGGCCAATGGTATCATTTTAAACGTATGCATATTTGTGCTTATACATCTCACAAACTTTTAACAATGGCACATTATCACAGCAGAAACATTTAAAACGAACATTGAGACAGTGCGTATCGTGCCCTCCTATCACACAGCATACACAGTAGAAACTTTAATCGGGAAAAGAGGATAATAAATCTCTATGCCCTTCAAGGTTTTAAAATACAATACTCTGTTTCAGCTCTCATGACATCAGTAGTAGTACATCTAGTAAAGCAATAACAGTTTCAAAAACATGAAGTCAAAAAAACCTTCAAGAGATTTTCTAGAACTTTCTGAAATGAAACACTTTCTTAAAAAAACACGTCAACCCTCATTTGTGAAGAAAGTCCCCTCAGACAGTGACTACACTAATGACATACTCTTCTTGACCTTTCACCACTACACTGGGGCTGTACCAAAACCTTCTACAGCAAAGTTTTACCCCTCCCACCGCTGAGACTGCTTTCCTCACCGCTGAAGTCCTAACTCCCAAGTCATTTCATGGGTGTTTTGTCCCCACTCCCTGCAAAAAAAAAGTATAATCTCTCTCTTCACCCTTGCCTCCTGCTCTGACCAATGTTCAAGATGAGGGATGAGACCGACTGCTGGGACACAGAGCAGGTTCCAAACCAGGGAGCATGAATGAGGCGTGGAGTGAGGAGTGAGAGCTGAAGCCAGCTCCACTTAAGAGTGCTTAAGGTGAGAGACAGGCTGTGGTGATGAAGGCTGAGGACTCGTGTCTCTAACACTTAAGCAGCAGAACCTTCCTAAAGCAGTTTACTTTGGCCACAGGGGCAGCACAGCTTGTATAGTGAAGGGGACCATGATTCCCAGCCAGAGAGGCAGCGCTGATGGGCAGGAGGCAATAATCCTCCTGGCAGCTCAGCTGCCATCACCAGAGCCCAGAGGCTGAAAAGCTTTGGGCAGAAAGAAGACACTTGCCAGTAAAATAATAATCAGAAAAGCTTTCTGCTTTCAACTTGTCTTCTAGGGAATGAAAGTTGTTGACCCACCACCAGTTGCCCACAGTGTTACATTTTTCATTAAACAAAACCTCTGATCATTCTTTCACTGAGACTTGAAATTTATATGGCTTTAAATTTCCTTTTAGTATTCTTTCTTTAGCTAAAACCTGGTTCTCAGTGAAAACGTGTAATGGTTCTCTGCAAATGAGGACATTAAAACATGATTTCAGTAAAAAGGATGCATAAAAGTCTGCCCGTACATTTGAACCTTTCAGAATGGAAATAACTTCAATAATTCTATTTTTTTTCCACAAAATTATTTCCCCATTTTTCAGCCATCTCTAATTATAACAATAACTCACAGGTGTTTCCTGTTAAGTTGGTAATAACTGTGTCCTGGGATAATAAAACTCTTGGGTTTGGCCCATTTATCATATTTAAATTGTAACTTAAAGGTGCATCCTGTTTACAAGGTAATAATTGCATATGGGACTAAACAAACTCCTTTGGAGCCAGTCCAGTCTATTGTGGTATGTCAGACTGGAGCATGGGCTTAAAGAATCTTGAGACTGATAATGCCATAGGTAGTAAAAGTTGACTCTCCCCTCTTCACACAAAAAACAAACAAGCAAAAAAAAAGTGGAAATTAAATTTGAAAGACTAAACTGCCTCCAAAATGAGTGATCAAGTGATCTTAAAACTTTAGGTGATGGCCAGACAACTCAGTTAAAACACACCCATCTGAATTCTTTAGGGTGGATGTAAGCACGAGATGTAAATGCGCAGGCACGTACCCCCCCACTTTGTCTTCCGTGCATTTGTTCCCATGTCCTTCCATCAGGTATTGTGACCCTCTTCAAATGTGGTCCCAGGCTTTGAGACAGCAATGCAACAGCCCTGTTTGAATGCCACCGAACTCAGCCTCCCATATTCCTCCCTGTTCAGTGTGGTGCCCTTTGTCATCAGGAGTGAAATCCTAGAAGGTTTTAAAAAAAAAATAAAAAATAGGGAAGGAGGTCAGCTACTGAACTTGCAAGTCCTCCGCTACACAACTGCATTAGAATGAGATGTGTTTTTTCAGGCAAAATTCTCCACCTTGCCCCAATCCCTTACACTGATGTGGGCCCAAACTCCCAGCTCCTTCCCCAGCACCAGATCCCTTGGGCCAGCCCGTGCTTTCCATCTCGGTTGCTTAACAGCCTGCAGAACCTTGTGCCATGGGACAACAGTCATTCCTTTGTCGAGGTCAGGACTTAGGGGGCTGGGGAAGGAATTTGGCTTGTCCTGTGTATGTTGGAAAGTAACAACTTCAGCATGAAGCACAGAAAGAGATACTGGCATTCAAAAAAAAAACCACTAAGAAAAATAAACTCCAGAAGCAACCAGTGCCTTCGCTTGCATTGCAGGTTTGCTTCACTGTTTCACTGTTATTTCTTAAGAGCAAAATAAGCCCTAAACTTTTTTTTTTTTTTTTTGCTACATACTGCACAGTATGAGTAATTCAAGAAGAGAATAAAGGCCGGCATTGTATAGCACACTTTCTCATGCGCACACAAACCTCCTTCCAGCTTACTGAAGGAATCAAAGGGTGGAGGGAGTGTCTCCAGCGTTTCATGTAAATGACGTCTTTTTTTCTCCAGTTTTAATGCCACCATAAACGCAGTGTGATGAAGAATTGATGAATAATGAGCCCATGACACATCGTACTTTTAGAGCAGCTCGTCTATTTGGCATACACTAGGCCCCATTGGTGGGGGGTTTTTTCCCTCCAGCTGGGCACAGATTTGTAAACAGTTTTACCATAAATGAGAAATGCAGTTTTATTTTCAGTCCTCAGGGAAGTCACAATGAGCATCCACGAAGGTTGCACCTTCTCTAGTTAGGATGCAGAGGCAGTAAGGTTGGCTCTCACCATCCGAGCAGGCATCACACCCTTGCAGAAGTCACTGCCCTGCCAGGCCAGAGGCCACCCTGCATTGGCAGCTCCTGGAGGGGCTGATGGACCTGGGGAACTATGTCCAGCTCTGGAGTCCATAGCACAGGAAGAGCATGGACCTGTTGGAGTGGGTCCAGAGGAGGGCCGCAAAAATTATCAGAGGGATGGAACAGCTCTCCTGTAAAGAAAAGCTAAGCAAGTTGGGATTGTTCAGCCTGAAGAAGAGAAGGCTCCATAGAGACCTTATAGGGGACTTCCAGTGTTTAAAGGGGGCTTATAAGAAAAATGGGGAAAAACTTTTCAGCAAGGCCTGCTGTGATAGAACAAGGGGTAATGGTTTTAAACTAAAAGCAGGTAGATTTAGACTGGATATAAGGAAGAATTTTTTTACAGTGAGGATCGGGTTGTCCTGATTCCAGGCTGGAACAGGTTGCCCAGAGAGGTGGTGGAGACTCCATCCCTGGAGACATTCAAGGTCAGGTTGGATGGGGCTCTGAGCAACCTGATGTAGTTAAAGATGTCCCTGCTCACTGCAGGGGGCTTAGACTAGATGACCTTTAAAGGTCCTTTCCAGCCCAAAGCATTCTATGATTCTAAATGGGAAATTAAAAACCTGCTTCCTGTGGAAGAGGTGTTTCCATCAACACCTGCCAGTCCTACCGCTGCAGCAAGGTCTGTCATTTAAGGTGATTTCAGCTCTCCCTGACAAAAGGGAAGATCAGAGATGATCTCCTGGCACAGATGTACTGGACACCTTGATCTTAACACCTGGTCTAGCCTCCTAAGCATTGGTGTTAAGCTGGCAATGTAGACTCTGTGAATGGCGAGGCAGAAGAAAACTTGAGTGCTAGAGGCATAGTATGGGTAAGATGTTTTCCCAGAAAAGGAGGAGACAGGACACAGTCTGCAGCTTTCAAGTTTGGCAAAAAAGCTCATCATCTATATGAAGAGGCCTGCTTTTTTATTCTTCAATGTAGGAGTACCAGCAGAATAAACTTTTGTCTTACAAAAATCATCTGTAGTGTCTAGCCCAGTGTACAAAGTTTTCTTTCAGTTTTGATTTGCCTTTATCACTTTGTCTATGTTGAGATACAGGACTATTTTTTAAAACCTTATTTTTTCAATAAATGCTTATAAGTTTTCAAAAAAAGGACTTCTCCCTACTCCCGAGAAAGGTCCTTAATTTCTAGAACTGAGGCTTTCAAAGCAACATAAGGGAACAAAGCATAAGGAAACCACTTGAATCTTTATTGCTTCAGGAAAATATGTAAATATACCAGCTTAAAATAGGACCACTTTTTCCCTCCTATTAAAAAGAATCCTATAATGCTTTCCACAAGGCTGTTAAAGCTAAAAGAGATGACATCAGGTATCCCAAGTTGTCAAGAAGATCATAAGGAAACCTGGATATTGCTGACAAACCATGGGCATTCCCCTTATCTCCAAAGCAACCAGCGACCCGCATTTAGGACCACACATGCCAGTGGCACAAATGCCATTTCTCAATTACATTACACTTATTTCCCCGGGTGACAATCTCTCCACGAGTGAGATAAGCCCCAGCTTCGCAGTGCACGTTTCACAGCACTCATGCTGAGAGCCAGTCAGCTGTGCTTCAGTCAGGGTTTTTGGGTCACGTTCAATTCAGAAACCAGGATGAATCAACCCACTTTATTTCCTTAAAAGAAAAAAAAAACACAAAAAAACCCAAAGTTCCAGAAGGTAAATGAGACAATTTCTGATGTCAGAACTGTTTCTTTTTCCCCCCGTTTTCTTTAGGCAGGTTACACTAAGGATTTGAAATAAGGAACTAAATTAGTTTCTCGGAATTGCTTTTCCTGCCAAAAATGTAGAAATGCTATGGAAACCACATTGATCGAAATCAATGCCTCTGGGAATTAATTTCTTCTGGCAGAAATAACAGTTCCTATAAATTTTATCAGTCTTTTCACATCAATAATTTATATTTAAAAACTTATTTAAAGCTGAAGTAGTGTTTGAGGCTAATTATTTGCTTCTAGAAACAGATAAAGCTAAAAGCGTGCTGATAATCTGCTTCTAATCTCTCTGTACCAACCTCCTTTGGCCCCATACAAATCTTCTGGTCAATGATAAATTTGGCAGCTCTGTTTTCAGTATTGGCTCAAACTCAGCTGATCTGAATGCTCTTTATAAAACAAAAACAAAAACAACTCCTTCTTTACAAAAAAAAACACGGTCACTATTCACTCCAGGCTGCAAGTGGTTTGGCTTAAAAAGGGTTAAATTCCAGTTTTGCATGATCACATTGAGTGCTCTCATTTTATTTGCCTCCTTGATTTTATATCAGATACATGCCCATGCTGAAACTACAGTACAGTCAGTGTCTGGATCTCTGACAAAGATTAGGCTTTCATCCCTGTTATTTGTGTTCCTCCTCAGAGTTTTTAATGATTTTTAGCAGAGAAAAATAACAGTAGTGGCTTTGGAGCGCTTCAGAATGACCCATCACTTACCATCATGCAGCCTTTTGAAGGAAATATTGGGATCCAGGTTCTGGCTGTTGCTCCACGGGAATCTGTGATTTTTTCAGTCAGGTTTCTAGTGACTGGCATGGGAAATGTGATAATCTGTAACAATAATGAGCAAAATTCTTCATTCACCCTAGAGACTGTGGCTCAAGACTTTCAGAGAAGTAGCAATCAAGTGGAAGAAGCACTCATTTGATCACATCAGCCAGAGCCTGTAAGATTTAAGCTCAGCATGGTGACAGGACAGTGACACCATTCTATGTCCCCTGCAAGCTCTGCCAGGGGAGTTGTCTTTATTGACCACAGACTTTAAACTTTGTCTGGATCTGAATCTGTACTAGAGCAGTTACTTCTCCACCTTTTTCTCTTAAAACTTTTTTTTGGCAAGAAGCTGCTTCCAGAGCTCTTTTCAAGTCTTTGAAAGCAAGAAGATTTAGATCTCCTGTGCTCCACCCCTACAGCACGACTTGTCCTAAACAGCGTAAGTAAGGGGAATCTTGGACTTCTTTTTCATATGTGATATGTTAGCACTAGACATTGAATTAACAGCTTTTTCCATCTCTATCTTTTTCCTTAGTCTTTACCCATCATTCTCTGCTAGACAACATTTTAGATGTTTATTTTCTTATAAAAGTGTCTACTAAAAATCACTATTTGCCAGTGTCTACCTGACATTACACACAGCATCACACACAACCTACTTTTCCTCATAATAGCAGTTTGGCAAGGAAATACATCAGATGGTTGACATATGATTATTTTATAGGGGTGACAGAAGTAGCCTCAGAACTAACCGTTTACAATGTAAACTTAAAATTTTCCCAGAAGATCAAGGAATTCACACACATAACAAACTTGTCATTGTAATTTGCATAGATTTGAAGATGAATTAGTAACTGTCTGGTCCAAAGTCCACTGAAACCAACAAAGGCCATAAAAAATCAAAGACAATAAAGATACAAAAGAGTATTCACAGCCAAGATATTATTATCTTTTTTTTCTTCACAAAACAGTTCAATCAACTCTTTCATTTATGCTCCACAGAATACAAATAAACATACCACGACATTTTTTTCTGTCTTTGCGAAAGCAGTTTAACAGAATAACATCAAATCATCAGTATCAATCAATCCATTAATTTCAACTGAGTTATGTAAGGAATTAATTTTCTGTTCAAAGACTTAGTAATCTGAGACTGCAGAACAGTCCCCTGTTACTAAATCACAGTTGCAGAGAGAGAGAGACTGGGATTACAATGGGCAAAGTAAGAATTAGCAACTTTCAACTGTCTAATATATTATGAATTTATTTGGATTTAGCATACTTACACTGCCTCTACACAAGCTCTAAACTCTGACAGCAATTATATGTGCAACTCAGACAAGATTATCAGGCAGCTACCAGCACATGAGAGGAAGCGGTATTTAACCTCCAGGAGGTACAATAGTCCCCCCTCCTGCTTTATCCATGTCTGATTCCAGTTTTTCTATATCAACAAATCTTGCTCAGCTGAAAAAAAAAAAACAAACAACAAAACAGTGTCAGCCATTTGTCTGAGATGAGATTGTAAGTCTTACAGCCAAGTCAGAGCTACTGCTACAGCCTATACAGGGACATCTACGTACCCCAGAGGAGTGTAACCAAGCGTTTGGAACTCACTAGTGCAGTACATGTACAGGGTAAAGTCTCTGTGTAAGTCATGCATGCTTACATCTCTCTAGGAAATCCCAGAGAGAGATATGGGAGTCCTGCCCTCAACTCTGTCCAAAACAGCTTGATTTTAGTTCTCCTCCAAAGCCTAACAAATAGATGGCCTTTGTCAGATGCCCTGGAGGGCAAACGCAAGCTAATAAAAACTTGAGCCCACACAGATAACATATAATTGTAACTGGTTTTTAGGTAATGGTCTTCCAGGCTATCTCATTATTCTCTTTGAACAGGCTTTGAATTACGCTTTTTCAATTTTAGATAAAAGCGAACCAGTGGTTTTGCAGCATTAGCAAACTAAGTTAGATTGAATAGTTAGAATTAATGGGTGCTTTGATTTCGTCATTTCTCTTTAACCTTGAAACTAGCAGTCAGGCAGCAAAATAATTTTTTTTCCCTCCTCATGTTTTCATTCTCCAATCATCTTTCTCCTTTCTGCTCCCTCAGCCACTTGCTTCTGTTTTCTCCCCGAACGGCTGGTTATACCAGGCTTTGACCATATCGAATTTCCCTGACTACTAATTTGTGGGTGCTTTCTAGAACATCAGCCCCCACATCCTAGTGTTTTCAGTATTTGTGAGTATTTGAAATGAGGATAAAGTCAAGATATTTCTGTTGAGGGTGATACAACTAAACAGTTGTTCTGCCTATACTGTTTTTACATTATTCTGAATCCATTTTAATGGCCATTAGTGAAACCGCTCTGTTGTTGAGTCCAAGTGAATCATAGAAATCTCCATTTACCTGCTGAAGGCAGGAACACTCAGCTTCCTTTTGCCCCAGTGGCTTATATATTGAAGCAGATGTAATCTCTGAAGAGCTCTCACACACATTTTTCCTTACCCACAAGCAGATATGGCACCCCAAGCATGCCTAAATCAGCAGTTCCCAAACATTGACAGACCAATGGGCCTTTGGCAGTCCTGAAATAAACAAACTTGTGTAAAACTAATGACTCTGCAAGACCTTCGTTAATATGGCTACCCAAGACAGCTGTAGATCATGAACCCAGCCTCAACAAGTAGTTTGAAAGCCACTGACCTACAAGAGCAGGAAACCTGAGTTTCCACTGTAGAGGCCACAGATCTTTTCTGATGTAGGGAGAACACCATACATCACAGCTCCACCAGACCTCCTGTGCAGGCATAATACAGCCAACTTAAATGAGCGTGCAGTCTGATGTCAACATTACTGCAAATAAAATATGTGCAATCAATGCATAGGTGATATATGCAACGGTCTGGGTTACAAAAATACAGTATATAGACTAGATGTGTCCATTCATTTATTGTGTAGTTCACACATGATAGTCCACCTCTCAGTCCTCCCTCTGCTTTGGACCAAAGAGGGCATACAAATGATAACAGCGGTAGAAATGGCCACAAGAGCTATATATGGTCCCAGTGCTATCTTTTGTCCCGCAATCCCTCTGCTTCTTTGCAAATCTCATGCATTCTTCAGAAGACATGGAAGGAATCACAGTTCACCAGGACAACTCCTATCTGGTTTCAGGTGAATTGTCACACAAGAAAGCCTTTTCCCTGGTCAAACTCTTTGCCCAAGAGCATTCTGTCAGACAGCTGCATGCCAGTGATAGTCATTGAACCACTTCAGCCTGGTACCTGCCTCCAGGATGACCTTCCAGGCCATGTTTATGCCAAGCGCTGGAAAGCAGCGGCAGGGACTTGTGGGGCTCATGCCTAACCTGCGGCTGTGTACTGCAGGGCTGTGCAGGCAGTCTTGAGGCTGGGCTGGTGGACCAACACATCGCTCATCTGTGTTATTAATCTGACAGCAGACCCACAGGGCTGCCTTCAGTGCACTCCAACAAATGGTCATGCAAAGAAAGACTCAGTACCCGTAAGAGCACACTCCAAGCTGTGCTTCCCTGCCAGAGAAAGAGTGCCCATCCTTTCGTGATCGACCCACTGACCTTCCTCTAGCTTAGCTGCCTTTGCTGAAAAACAGAAAACTGCCATTGGGCAGGCAAGACAAACCCAGGACTTACACAGCCCCAGCCCGTCATGCAGGCAGGCAGGATGTGTAGCCAGCCTTTGTTTAGATGATAAGCAGAAAGAGTGCAAATGGTAAGAGGCATGTCTAAGGGAGTTCAAAGTCTACCCAAAGGCTCAGGTGTAGGAAAGGTGAAACCAACATGGCTTTGTACTTCTTACCAGCACCATTTTTTGTCCCTACTGTTTACAATTATTTACTAACTTCCATCACCTATGGGAGAATTTGGGGCAATAGTCAGTGACCCCTGAAAGGGCTGAAATCTTGAGGCTGTTTATCAGATTTCAGCTGGGCTTCTCTTTACTCCTCTTTTTACTTTTCCTCACCAATATTTATGCGAAAAAGTGTTTTGGCAGGATTTACAATCCACAAAGCCCTACAGGCTTGGAGAGAAAAAAAAATCTCAGGTGCTACTTAAGAAATTCCACATTTCTAAACCTCAGTGGATTAAAGTTTCTGCCCTAATGATCTGTGTGAGTGCTTTTGTGTAAAACTTTGAATAACATTATTGATTACATTCTGTATAGTACAAGTCTCTGGACCCTTATTTTTCTTTTCTAAAAAAGCTTCTATAAAGACATACAGTACCAGAATGGATTAGTGCATTAGCCTTTGCCTTTGCAGACTTATTTGCAATCCAGACAGGATTTGGATGAAGAGAGTCTTACCAGGCAGGATCATGCTTCTCAATGGAAAATATTTCTGTACTGAAAAGTAGAAAACCTAACATTTAGCACAATTCAGCCTATTTGATAGCCTTTTCTATGCAGAGGCACAGGAATGGCTACAGAAACAGCACCACCGGTCAGCACTGAGATGCTTCGAGAGAGCTGTCTCAGAAGTAGGATAGTTTTCATAAAGAGCTTTCTTGGAAGAAGAGAAAAGAAAGCACTCTGGTAACGCTGAATGGGAGACTCCAGCTGGCATAACAGAACTTACAGGTGAAAAATGAAGTTTATTGGCAGAATGCTTGGGTCTGACTGAAACAGCAGCACAGTGTCCAGAATTTTCTTTTTCCTCTGACAGTGTCTCCATAACTATTTTCCTCCTGACGTCTTCCAACACAACAGTCTTTCCCATAAGCAAATAGGTGAGAATGTGAATACAAGGTTTAGTTTTAAAATAACCTACAGGACCCTTACTACGTTTTTAGCAAGGAAATAGGATTTCTGTCTAAAACCAGACTCTCCACCCTCCCTTTCTATCCTCCCTTGTCCTTTCCACCTGTTTAGATGTTTTCACAGTGGGATAACACATTCATTCCCTCCAGACCAGGGCTCAGCTGTTAGGAATGGAAAATAAAACCAAAGTTTGCAGAGTATTTTTAGCCCAGGGAAAATAAAGCGGTTGCAAATACTGTACACCCACCATCTCCTCCAGCTTGTGGAGATCCATGCCCAGAAAGAAAGGAAACCACAAGACCAGGCTGAAACCAATGATTTGATATTGATGCCAAGTATTCTGGAGAGACTCAACCAACAATCCCACCCTTCTTTTTTCTGTCTGTTTAAAGGTGCCCTCCCCAGAAGTCACATCATATGGTCTTTCCCATCTTTGTGGCACTAGTGCTTTCACTACCATATATGCACTTAGTTGGCCTCAGCCCACTACCCTCCTCCCTTTGTATGAGATAATCTGTTGATGACTGGCTAATCAGCAGGTTGCAGACGGGTCTCCTGTTTCCCTCTGATCTCACAAATCCCGAGGGACTGGCCTTCTGAGAAGAGAGAGCGCGTAAGGGGATACAACACTAAACAGATGACACATATTTTAGGTCCACCTAATGGCTGCTCCTGGTTTCCAGACTCCCCAAATGCCATTTGTTTGTAACAAATGGCCACACAAGCTGTGGAGATGATATTTTAAAAACGTCTTTGAAAGGGCTGACTTGCCTCCAATGGCATTTGCAGCATGTGTGCCCCTGACAGTAGTCCTCTGTGCTGTCAAGATTCTCCCACTGCAGGTAAAAATTAAGTGTTCTGAAAAATAAATTACAAACTAACAATAAAATGGGTTTCGAGAAAGCCTGTACTGAATGGTAGAGGTGATTTAAGAGCCAAAAAGAAGAGGATCTAGATCTCATTAGCATCTCTGATTATCATCCTTGGACTGTGAGCTGTAAGTAGAGTTTATGCTTGAGTGGTAGCAAAGTAGTGATTTCTTCATTGTTGCATTGGCTGTGCAGCATCTTGCATGCAAGAGCAACACAGGATGTTGGCAAAACTGTCATAAAAAAAAACTTCTAAAAGGAAGTCGTAAATCCTGAAATATCTTTTATGCAAACTCGTCTGATTTTCTGCTTCTGTCCCACGAAAATCTGAAGATTTTGTATGACTGTCTAGGACATCCCCCACTGTTCAGGCCCCCTGTAAGGCAGCAAAAGGCATCCTAACTCAGCTTTGCAGCCTGTACACTGAAACAAAACAGCACACAGCCCGTTGTCCTGCGCTTAAGCCAATGGGCTCAGCACAGTTCCCACCCTTTCTATTTTAACTTGCAACACAGAGAAGTGTTTCCATGGCCACATATTGTCAGGGAGGGCAACAGTTGGCCCGGACAGAGCCAGCACCATGGTAGCAATTTAACAGTATGGACGATCAGGTGCCAGGACTTAGGCCTGTGTTACGAGTACAGGTGCAGCCACTGAGCCTGAGATGTTGTACCAAGTGTGCTGGGTTCATTGCGCACACCAAAAGGCTGTAGCAGTGCAGGCATACTACGGCTCACAAGGACCATGCTCATTATGAAGGCATCACAAACAGCTTAGAGGTATACTTCTGTCCAAGAAATCCTGGAAAGAAATATGGCAACTCCTTCGGGAGCCACTGAACTTTCCTCCTCCATCTCCATTTACTCAGACATCAGCAGCACGCTGTTATGGGTTCACTTAGTTGTAGGAGTATTCCCAACAGACCTCCTTAAAAAGCACTTTCTATTTACAACTGAGAAGCAGCTGCTGATAATGCTGCCTTAAGCTGGTCATTTTGCTTCTGGCTTCTATAGGCTCCACATTTTTCCTATCCAGCGAGCACAATAAGCATTTTAGCTTCCATTGTCTGGGATTTCCAAAAATGCTCAGAACTGACCTAACTGATCTCACAGTAACCAACACGAAGCATGGTTTGTTTTCCTCTTCTTTTTATTCTTGAAAAGATGGAGCATCCGCAAATAAAACAGCAAAGCCAAGGCCAGCATGCAGTTATTCCAGTAGCTGACACACTGCTACATGAATGCTGACTATTTGCAGCAAATATAATCCTAGTTTATCTTCTACAAAATCTTTAGCACGTTATTTCTGGAAGTTCAAGTTATAACTGCTATGATTTGCGAGTAAATAATTCAAGGAAACAGTTCCATTAATCCATCCAGTTTGGGGGGTTGGAGGAAAAATATATTCGTGAAGCTTTCAGTCCTTCTGCAGAGAAGTGAGTCACATATGTCTGAAATTATCTATTAGCAAGTGTTTTAACCCTCCCCATGTCTGGCAGTATTGCAGCTAATATATAGCATAAATTCCAAGGGCATTAGACTTTTTTTTCTTTTAGTAAGTCTCCAATAAGGCACCCCCCACCAAGCTGACCAGATTTAACCAGCCTGGATCCAAGGTGTCAGTAAAGAGCCACCTAGACAACTCTGTTTCAGGACTGCTAGCCTCTCCTTAGAAATTACCACATGGAAAAAGAAATCACAACAAAAATGAAAATGTTAACAACACAAGTAAAATTTTAAAGAGGCAGAATCTTTGTTTGGCAAAAGATATCTTTTAATTGTAAACAGTGCCAGTGTAAAACACTGGCTTTCAGTCCTCCTCCAGTTCAGTGAGCCCAGGGGAGCAGTCTCTGCTGAAGATTATGCCACAGCAAATTCAAGCACACAAACCCAAAACAAGAAGTCCTGGCTTTCTCTTTTTAAGCTCCAGGGAGCCCAATAAGAAATCCACAGACCTCAAGCAAGTCTAGCAACCATAGCAGAAAATATCTCGTATGAAGTGACATCATTAGCAAAAAACTTCCTACAGGTCATGAGAGAGGTAAGCACAAGTTTCTTCAAGGGTGGCTTTTTTTTCCCATATGGTCTCTTGGAGCAGTCTGACAAAACCTTTGGTACAGTTTCCCGTTATTTGCAGAGGGGAAAATATGGGAATTTTAGTCAATGCACACATAGCCAATGTCCTCTATTCAAAGTCTACTTCCACTGAAATTGTTGTTAAATTCATAGTGGCTCCGATGAACCAGACTTCAGTAGATATCAAGTGCTTCAGAAGAGTCCAGTCTTCATGCCAGGAAAACTGGAGAAGCAGTAAATTTTGTAACTTATGACAAGAGCGCTCTGGATGATGACTGGAGCTCAGATGTTAGCATTTTTGTTACACAACACGAGGAGGATACACTTCATAGATGACCGTGAACAACCTCCATACGTCTATTCAGTGAGATGTGCACTAAAATACTTACTCACAGCTGCTAAAAATCTCATTTTCCAAGAGTTCTCAGAAGAAGTTTAGGGCTATTCAGCCGTGACTTGGATCTCAAAAATGGTATTTGGAGAAATCTAATTTGTTCTCTGACAGAGAACAGATTTTTATTGACTTACCCTAGATAGACTGTTGAATCAGATGACTGCAATTGGATTACTGCTTTCTGGGAAGCTGGGCACTTGCCTTGGCTTCCAGTAACAGCTTCTGGGTACCTGGTCCCACATGTAAGCAGGTAAATAATTGACAGATGGTTTTCTTTATGCAGCCAAGTAATAACTTTCAACATTATGTCAGGAGAGATTAGGAGGCAGGGGAAAAATGCCTTGAAGAAAGTTTGGGCTTAAACTGCTGCACCGTTGTTACCCAGGATCCCCGCCACGCCAACAGCAGCAGGCAGGTTCCACGGGTGCCTAAAGGTGCTCGTTATAGAGGGTGTTTACAGGTGTGCCATTATCAAGTACTGATATAAAATACTACCGCTGAAAATCGCATTTAATAAGCTCCAGCTGCCTGTTAAATTAAAAGAAAATTCCTGCAGCAAATAGTCAATTTGAAAAACAAGCCATAGTAGGGCTGAAATAAAGGAGCTGAGAGTGAAAGGAGCCTTGACTGAATCAAGCTGTAGTTTGGAAAGTATATCATGTTGGTGTTTTTCCTGGTTTTGCTTTTGTGCAGATACTTGCTCCTGCCAGCGCAAGTAGGTGCTGAGACCACAGCCTATCTTCTTTTGCTATTGTATTCCTACCTGTGCCCCTAGACTTTGTTTCTGTGAGATGGTAGGCTGTATCACCAGGCTGGTTTGTAAAATGCAGTAGTTTGCAGAGGTGTAATAATGTGTTTTATTTCAAAACAGAACTTAAAACAGAAATGTAAACACAAATAGCAAGGCCTGGCTGCCTCCTCCCACTCTGAAAAGCTGGTTGTCCTTCTTCCCCTCCCAATTTTCTGCTGGCTCAGTCCTTCCCCAGATGGAAAAAAAAAACCACAGGGCAATTAACCCTTTCTTCCTAAGGCCAAATGTTAACAAGATGTAGCTGGCTTGCCTTGATGGAACAAAAGAGCTTCCATCACCATAGCTGCAGGGTTGTGTGCTGCCCTAGCACCCTGAGGCAGGTACCTCTGCCTTTCTCCTCTGTTTGCACAGCACCTACCCCAGCAAGCCCCTGCTCTATTCTAGCTCTCCTTCAGTAAAATAAAATATCATAATAAATACAGCATGCGTGACCTGAATGGCTCTTAGCTTTTGCCTTGTGGAAGGAAAACCTGGACTGAGAACCTACAGGCTGATTTTCTTGATCATTTGAGGAAGACTCAAAGGGGCTATCAGTTGCAGAAGAGGGTGGAGAGACCCTCGCTGGATTTAAGCGAACTGATCTGGGTACCAGAAGAAACACAGCTCTGTGCTGGGTAATTTACTGTCGTTATTTCCTGCCTAAGGGAAAGAGAACTTACCTTCTCTCTCATTTTCCTTCCAGGAGGCCTGGCAAATCTGGGGCTACCGTAAGCCCAGACATCATTTGTTTTATGACAGTAGTCCAGTAAGTGCTGCCCATAGATAGTGAGCTTTCTGAAATTGCTTTTCTAGGGTAGGATAGGATTTTTGGCCATGCACCTTCATTTTCCATGGCTGCATAAAAGATTTTAGACTACATGTGGGTTTAGTTCAGAGGGCTGTTCGGAAAGGATGCTGCAGTTCCTTCCATATCAGAGACAAAGGGGTTTTGTTATTCCCACAGTTACGCCATCAGAGTAACAGACTTGCACCTTCCATCAAAGCTGACTAAAATTATTTTATTATGGTTATACACCAGCAAATCGCAGCAATGAAGGCTGAATGCACTTTCCATTCTACCATCTGTGAACACAACTTTTTAGTTGCTTATAACTCTCTCAGTCAATTTTCACTGGATTAAAAGTGTTCATTCTGCTCATTATTGAGTACTAGGAAAACTGGCATAGCTTACTCGTGCTTCAAAAAGTAAACAAGCAAATGCATAATTGTGCCACAGATGTCAACACAAACACGGCATGTTTATTGTAATGGTTGGACATACTGGCAATAGATTTTGAGTATGCTAGTGAAATGTAAAAAGCAGATTAAGTATGCAGAAAACTGGTTGAGTAGCTTTGAAGTTGTGACAATAACCATTTTCACATGGAGTAAAAATTTCCATTACGTTTTTTGGCTTGGTCTAAGCTCAGGAGGCTGGATGTTGCATACTCGGTAGAACTTGCTAATCAGTTTTTTCTGTTTTATCTAAAGTACTTTTCATTTTGGCGGTAATTTTGAAGCAAAATGGAAACAAAGAACAGCACACTGTAAAGATATTTAAGGTAGTAAGGAACAGAGTACTCTTGAACACAAGAATCTCCTGAGACATGACCACAGCTGCCTTTTTGGTTCCATGTTTGTCTTCACTGAGGTTTAATAATGCTTTCTAAAAATATCTTAGGACTTCATAAACCTGTTAAGTCTGTCACCTCTCAAGGTGATGCTCTAGATATCAAATCCAATCTGATGGGAATTTTCAGTTTTGCTGGCTCCGTGTAATGTGTTCCAGCTAATCACCTTTCCGAAGAAGTCACTGAAAATTTCCTGTGCCATTCAGTATCTTTACATCTTCTTCACTGTGTTCCCCTGGCAGCAGGAACCATGAGCAGTAGCAGTAGAACCATGAGACTGATGTCGGAGTTAAAAAGACTGCATAGAGTCAAGGGGGCCATGGACTAAATTTGTCATGGAGTTTTTGAGGTGTTTTTTTTTCTTTTTGACTGTTTACTTTCACAGTTTGCAAATTGATAGAGCTGAGGGCTTTCAAAAACTTGTCCTAAACTGAGTCCCTCCAAGTTATTTCTTAGTCCTGAGTCCTGCCCAATATTTTCTTATAGTCGTTGGGCACTTCCTTCCAGCCAAGATGGTAACAAAGAGGTAAACCTTCAAGTATTTATCCATTTTCAG
>NW_009698511.1:27353-96888 GCF_000703405.1 Apaloderma vittatum | reverse complement strand
GAGTGCAACTCCCCAGTGGCAGCAGCACATGACCTCCCAGATCCTCTGGTCCCCATGACGATACACCCGATGTGGTTGACAAAGGCAGAAACTATACCACCCAAACTCTTGGGTCCATGGACCTCATGCTCCCTTGCTGAGTTTGATAGCAAAATGGCTTAAAAGTCCCCACATGCCACCTCCCCAGACAGCGTGGCCAAAGGGCAGGTCAGACTAAGAAAGTTCATTCCCTTCTCCTTGATCTTTCCCTTTTCCTTGATCTTCAAGGCTTCACAGGAAGCCTTTGAAGCAGTGCATGTAAGGGCAAGAGCTGCTGCCTTAGGTTTAGATCCTCACAAATTACATCCATCTTTTACCCAGCTCAAGATTTTCTGTTGAACAATAGATGCAGATACCAAAAACTCATTAAGGTCTTTTTGTCCAGGCATCAAGTTGGAGTATATCCAGGATTTAAAGGCTGGACATCATTTAGCCAATCTGCATCCTCCAGAGCATCTCAGACACAGGCATTTAGCCTCTTAGCCTTAATATTCCTTGAGGATTTCAGACATATGGCTCCTGACCGTTTTTCAAATGTGCTTCAGATTCAATCTGCAGAAAAAGATCCAATTTATTCCTTTCTCCAGGAAAATATGTTACAATACCAGTTGCCCTCCCAGAGATGTTTCATATTACTTTTTTTGTTAAAAGTAGGAGAAATACACTGTAAAAGAATGGGCTACATTTGATTTCTATTCATCTGTCAGGGTATATTTCAAATGTTGCATAGCATTTTCTAACATAATTAACAGAACAAATTAATATTTATTTTTCTATTCATCTTAAAAATTTGTTACAAGTGCCAAGTGATGATTCGAATGCAGATTAAGCCATCAACATCAGAAATGAAATTCAAAAGTCTAGGTGGGAGATTTTGAAAGACAATGCAGATTTATAATCTGTGATTTATAAATTGTGATTTATAAACTGTGACTTAGAATTTGCAACTATTATTGTGTACTTTGTTTGTTCTGGTATCTTCATCTTGTTCAGTTTGAATTTAATACATGTCATGAAGCCACTTGTTTATTTGCACAATTTGCTGAAAAATCTCTAAGTGGAAACAGTATTTTGGTACTTTTGGAGAGTTATGACACTAGATCTTCAGATCTTGTGTAATAGATGTACGAAATAAACTTTATAAAGGACTTGCAAAGATATTTCCTGATTGCTCGTTTTAGGGGTCTTACAATATTTGGTTTATTATCTCCAGTTTCTTGTAACTACTTTCAGCTGGGATTCCATTTAAGACTTTGATCATTCTTGGAGCTTGTATGGCAGAATGAAAAGGAAATATGGTCCCTGAGAAAGAAAATGCTTCAATAAAAGAAGATTTGTTCTATAGGTGGAGGTGTTTGGACAGACCATAGAAAGTCAGATCTTTCCATTAAATTTGGATTTGGACAAAACATTACTGCTTGAAAATCACTCCCACTTAAGAGACCTGTGAGCAATAGGTAGTGCATCAAATACAGCTACTAAAAGGTAAACAGCTTCAAGACTTTAAAGTATGTCCACTGTTAGTGTCTGTGTAGGTTTCAGCAGGCAATAGTGTATGTAATAGTGACTTCAGTAATTTTGAACATCATCACTGTGGTCTGAGAGAGTGACGGCCATCTTTTGTTTTGCAATGGAGACTGCAGGGGATAGGACAGTCAACACCAGACTGCACAAAAAATAAGATAGTTGATAAATATTGGGGAGGACATTACTCAGATAACAGCTCCTCAAGTCCAGGTGGGCTAGACATGGGGACATACACTGTGTCACCAGGTCAGCTGTTGGGTTCACCAAGGCTCCCAGCCTAAAAGCACACTGACCTTGAGGACAAGGAATTATTTAGGGTGCTGTGTCATGATCTAAGACAGGACAGCCTCCTTCTGCTTTGTCGCAGTTTTAGATCAGCATAAGCTGACTTTGAATCCCTGTTTTCAGGTGCAGGAGGCTTCCTGAGTTCTTAGGAGATGCTTCAGATCCCAGCGCAGATGCTGAGAGACCATAGTGTGTCCTCATGCTTACTCACAGGAGAAGCCTCTCCTCACAGGCCAGCCACAGCCTCATCAACCACCTGAGGGAATCCAGCCCCTTCATAGGCATTATGCACATGCTAAATAAAGCAGGAACTTGTGACATGAAACTTGTCTCCCTAAATGATTTTGGTATTAACACAGCGCTGGCCAGAGTGCAACCGCTGCCAAGCCTTCACCCTCTCCTTCCACCATTCAAGTCTCTGACAAAACTAATGTTAGTGCTGTTTTAAGTAGGATATCTTAATGCAACACACACATACACAGGATCCCTTTAGATTCTGGTTTGTATCTTCAACGAGAACCTTGGCAGCTGTAAAAATATGTTTTGGCCTGGTCACTAAGTTAAAGACTTTTTTTCCCCTCTAATTTCATACACAGTTTTAAAAAGAGCCGGGTCTTTTGGCAGTGACATTGCACAGTTCTGTCAGCTAATCCCTCCCCCTATACACAAGTTAAGAAATGATTAATTAAAATCTGTCCCAGCTTGTATGATTAATATATTTAAACAATTTGAAAATGGACGTGCTTTTCATTGTTGTCTGCTTTACAATGTGATGCTTCATCAGAATGAAAGTGGAATGTTAACAGGGCTAGGATGTTAATTACTTACAAATGAGTCCCCTCAAGCTCAGTAACTAGCTACAAGCATGAGCATTTGGAAGGGACATACAGATTTTTACAAGGCATTACATCAAATTTATCCAGTATTAGTGGCTGGATGTATCAGCATGTCTACATCAGCTCTTTAATTTCTGTTGGACATAGTGCTCTTCATCTACTGCCTTGCCCTCCCAAGTGAGCGTTGCTGGGCACTGCTGGACAACTGGAACCATTTGATCCTGGAGGTGATTTCATCATTAGCACTGGGAATCCCATCCTGTGGTTGCCATCTCACTAATGCATACATAAACTACTACTTAGGCCTGGATTAAAGAAGAGTAGTAAATGCTTCCAAGTCCGCTGCTTTGCAAGTTTTAGGTGATCAGATGCCACAATAAATTTTGTGTTTGCAGATTCCCTTATCTGATTTGCTATTGCCAATGCTAGTGCTGTCCAAGAGTGATAGTATGAACCCTTGTCTAAGAGGCAGAACTGGAGCAGAGGATTGGGACATGCTGGGTGCTTTAGGTATGTGAGAACATGGCTGGAGTGAGAATGAGATGCTTGCGGTTAGGGAGATGAGGGTGTGTATTTAGAGCTCTAGTTTGCAAAGGGTTGTGCAGAAAGAAAGTAGGAGGGTGAATGGACGTCCTAGAAATCAAACGGGGTTGCTGCTGCCATTGCTGATGGTGATGTGGACACTGTGTTGGGGAAACCTGCTTTTGTCTAAGTACTCAGAGAATCATAGAATCATGGAATTGTTTAGGTTGGAAAATACCTTAGAGATCAAGTCCAACCATAAACTTAACACTGTCAATTCTACCACTAAGCCATGTCCCTAAGCATGGCATCTACACATCTTTTAAATACTTCCAGGGATGATGACTCAACCACTTCCCTAGGCAGCCTGTTCCAGTGTCCGACAACCCTTTCAGCGAAGAAGGTTTTCCTAATATACAATCTAAACCCCCCCTGGCACAACTTGAGGCCACTTCCTCTCATTCTGTCACTTGTTACTCGGGAGAAGAGACTGACCTCCACCTCACTCCAGTCTCCTTTCAGGCAGTTGTAGAGAGCAATACGGTCTCCCTTCATCCTCCTTTTCACCAGCCTAAACAACCACAGTTCCCTCAGCCACTCCTCACAGGACCTGTTCTTGAGACTCTTCATCAGCTTCGTTGCTCTCCTCTGGACACGCTCCAGCACCTCAATGTGTTTCTTGTAGTGAGGGGCCCAATGCTGAATGCAGGATTCCAGGTGCTGCCACTTCCCTGCTCCTGCTGGCCACACTGTTTCTGATACAGGCCAGGATGCTGTTGGCCTTCTTGGCCATGGGGGCCCACTGCTGTCAACCAACACCCTCAGGGCCTTTTCCACCTGGCAGCCTTCCAGCCACTCTTCCCCAAGCCTGTAGCGTTGTTGTGACACTTGGCCTTACGGAACCTCATACAATTGGCCTCAGCCCATTGATCCAGTCTGTCCAGATCCCTCTGTAGAGCCTACCTACCCTCCAGCTGATCCAAAACTCTCACTCAGCTTTGTGTCATCTGCAAACTTACTGAGGGTCCATTCAATCCCCTCATCCAGATCACTGATAAAGGTATTAAACAGGAGTGGCCCCAACACTGACCCCTGGGGAAAACTGCTTGCAACCGGCCACCGACTGGATTTAACTCCATTCAACGCCACTCTGTGGGCCCAGCCATCCCAGCAGTTTTTTGTTGCCGTTGCCCACTGTCCCTTGACATGTACAACCAGGTGAAGAGAGGACTGGGAATCTGCTGTGTCACGTGTCCTGTCTGCTCAACAGGCCAGCCCCAGGGAAGGTACGGTGTAGTTCTAGTAGTCAATCTTTCTCTCAGACTCCTTCCTTGGTACAGAGCAGTCTGGCCCTGGTCAGTGTAGCACCAGCAGCCAGATTTTGTCACTAACAAATGTGTTTCTGTGGATTTAAATGTGGGTTTAAATGTGGGATTTTTGGTAGGCATATCTAGAAGTATAAAAGGCTTTAAGCACCCAAAATAAGACTTTATTACCTCCCACTCAAAGCTTAAACCCAGCCCCTGCAGCTTAACACACAGAGGTGTTCAAATGGGCTTAGATCTATGCTCTGAGGCATGCCCAGCAGTGCCTTCATCTTGACAGGGCAGTGCTGCTCAGTGCCGGCATCGTAGTTAAACCCTATCATGACCACAGATGTGGCATTTTTCTACATATTTCACACAAATGACTCGATTCATTCAGCAACCTCTGAGCAAGCCTGTTGAATGATGGTCTGTATGAAATGTTGTGGTCATTGTGGCTTTCCTTCAGAACCCAGAGGGTGACAGTGGTGGCACGACTCCTGCTTTAACAAGGACTGTACTCCTCTGGATACAGGAGATCTGACTTCAGCTCCTGTGCAGGATCGGGCTTATATTTCTGCCCTCCAAGTGTCACACTCACTGGGCTATCCTTAAAGGGTAAGGTCATTCTCGGCCTTTCTGCTTAGACAATTCCACATGACTTCCAGCAATGAAAGATGCATTTAGCTGGAGTCAGTGGAGGCACAATTTTTTTCCTAGCTGTGAGAGCAGTTACCAGTAGGGATGCGAGTTTCCATCCCTCTGGCAAAGGAGAAAACTGACCCCTTCACAGTGGGTGCCTTAACCACTGGGTGGTTGCACGATCAGGAGCTCCTGTGCAGCCATTTCTGATCAAAGAGGTGGCCCTAATGAGGTCCTTCAGAAGAAAAAAGATTGACACCAGATTTCAGGAAAGTTCCAGGTTCTTAAACAAAGAAAGAACAAAACAAAAATCACCAAAAAAACAACCCAATGCTTTTTAAATCTGATTGACATCTGGTGTGCAACATAACGATATTAAGCTGCAGAACTCAATTTTTCCCTTTCCTAACTTCTTGTAGTTTGAACTATAAGATACCAGAGAGATGGCTGGGGCTTTAAGGAAGGTTTATTTTTAACTCTATATTTAAAAAGAACATTAATATGTCGATGTAGCATTAAGGATATGAGCATTTTGTCTGTGCAATTAAATCTGCTGTGTCATAGCAGAAAACTTTTCTTCCCCTCTTGCCTCCCTGGTTGACGTTAGTGGCACTCTTAAAAACCCTACAGTACAAAGAAGCATAAGAACTTTTATGTACCAGCAAATGGAACTCAATAGCTGAGTCAAGGACTACAAATATTCTCACTGTTTTCATTTTGAATAATCTGAAGAATCAGCATTGAGGTGAACGAGGTTTCTTGATAGCCAGCATGTGAGCGTATGGAAATATTGGAGCGTTGGCTACAAAAAGGATGGCTGTTCTGCAGCTTGGGACAGTTAGTCTACTAGACAGCTGGAGGCTGTAGATCAACATTTAGTTCTGTTTGTTGTTCTTCAGAAAAGACAAATGTCTCTTCAACTAGTATTTTTCCCTCTTAATATCCAGACGTTTGGTACCACGAAGAAGAAAGTGCTATTCAGAACAGTAACTTTGCAAACAAGAGATAAGCAAATGCCAAGCCAAGATGCTTTAGTGATGCCGACATCTTCAGATCAGAAAAAGAAGACTAGGCCAGAGGCAAGAAAATCTGTCTCGTCTTCCCACCACATGACATTCAGAGAAGTAAATGAATCTGGGAATTTTAATGTCATTAGGTTTTTAGGTTTTGAGCATTTGTTGCAGTATGTGTTCTCAGGAAATGAAGAAAACTGAACAATATCCCCACACAATGAAGCTATCTCTAGACTCACACAAATAAGTGTGCTAGTAAATCAAAATGCCCTTGTATTTAGAGATGGACTTATAGGAAACACACCAGTTGCAGTCATTATTGCAAACAATGTATAATAACTTAAAAGCAATAGGTGAAGTTTTGATGAAATTCATTTGTTCTCAGTTGGCTTACCTGAAATCAAATTGATCCCAAGTAAACTGTCCAAAGTACGAACTCTGGGGAATGGTGCCTGATTGCTCATTCTGACAAAGGCTTTGGTGTTACAGTGAGTTCTTAATATTCAGCATTTAAAGACCCGCTGGAATTTGTAGAGGAACATTCATTGCCCTCCAAAAATTTCAAGACCTTGCTCACCTTGGACTAGATATCAAAATCACATCTACAGTGTTTCCCACTAGAGTGTGTGCACACATGTGCACTAGAAAAGTCTTCTCATTGTGTGGCTGTAGGGTGAAAGTCACTTGAACTTTCTTTTAATTGAAGATTTAGCTTAAAGTTACGAATATAAGTAAGATCACCAGTCAGTCCTGTGAGAGACACCTGCTTCTCAATTCCTTGGAGCTGAATCAGACTTTCACGTGTTTTGTGCTCCATGCCTTGCCTATGGATCTGCTCATGTGGGTGCTGCAGGGCCTTTGCCACCAGCCACAGAGCGTTTAGTCTTGGTTTACAAGGTTTAATCTTGGCACTCTGGGCTGGCACAGTACAAAAAATGAGGTCAGTCATATCCTTGTACAGATTTTGTGTTCTGCTTTTCGCTCTGTCTACAGATACCTGACTTTCTAACACTGCTCATAGTTCGGCCTGACCCAAGAAGACAGGTAGCTGTGGTAGTGACCTCTTTTGCACAGGTCAGAGGATGGCATATCCACTTTGATTTTTATAATTACTTACTTTATTTGGTATTAAAGCCAAACTGTACAGTGCATGCCTATGGAACAAGCATACGACATTCATTTGCATGAGGCAGTGGGGCCTGTCTTAAAAATACAAAGACGCTATATCAGAATGAAAATACAATTGTTTGCCCACCAAGGTTCTGCTGCCAAGCAGCCAGGTGGGCAAGGTGTAGGGTTCAGGGGATCTGGTTAGGGGGCTCCCATCTCTTGTATACTTTGAGGGATTGATGGAGAAAAGGTGTAGAGAGCAGACTATATAGATGAGTTTTGTAGTGAAACTCTAAGACTTTAGATTAGCCTCCAAATGGGATTTATTTTTTATAAATGCCGTAAGGAAATGCTAATGACATCAGAGCTGCAGGTTCTGGAGATATCACCTGGGAGCGATGGACTTCACAGCCAATTAGACTTCACAGCCAATTCTCTTGCTTAGAATGGGCTTGAGGCTTGTGGTGAGAAATGACAGTGACAGTGGTACTTGCTGGCTTTATCAATAGGTGGCTCCACTGACTTAAATCCTTAGGCTGAAGGCAAAGATAGCTAGGCAGCACTTCTAGCATGTAGCATCTTTGCTCTAGTGAGGTTCTAGGCTCTCCTACAGGAAACATGCTTAATTAGGTCTCCATCCAAGTGAGAAGAAAGCACAATAAGGAAAACACAGGAATAAAGAAAAGCAGCAGTTATATCCATTGACTTGTAGTGGCTGTGACAGAATGTGCAGTGGTTCACATCAGTGTCTAAAGGATGCATTTTGTGGCAAACAGAAAGCTACGTGCTGTTACAGATCAACATAAATCCATATCTCTTCCTGCCACCTTTCTGGAGAGGCACAGCCAACTGCTCACACCATTTGTACCCAGTCCAACAAGCTATGCCAAATGCCAGTCAATGGTAAAGTCAAGTGATACTGTTGAACAACTACAAGGAGCCCTTTGTCCCCTTGGCCACTTCCCCTTCAGCAACTGAGCAGGCTCTTAAATATCTAGGAGTCATTAGCAGAGCAAACCCAGGCAAGACAGCTTTGCAGCAGGTGGTGCCACCTGTGACTGCCTAATTGTATACCAAGCAGACAGCCACCACCCAGTTACAGAGCTGGTCAGGCACTGCGTGCCGGTGAGTCATTGCTGCAAGTGAAGGGAATCAGAGCCTGGCTTGAAGCAGAGTGTTTAGACACTGGAGTTGTGCCTCGTTGACAGTTGTACTAGTGTCAGGGTAAAACCGATGTGAATATCCCATCCTGTTAGTTCTTCTCTTTTGGGGAAATATGGTTGAGATACTTGCTGGCACGTGGGTTAGCTAGCAAGTGGCTGAAGTTTGTTGGTACAGATGTGACACACACAGTTGTGTGCGCTCCCTGCTGAGTCATCTGCAGGGAGGACTTCATGCCAGCTCCCATACATAGACTGAGCTTGGAAGGAAACTTCCCTTGAGAATGTTCACACTGCAAACTGTCTAGCAAAGAGTGGCACCAGACAGAAGTACAGTCAAGAAGGAAGCGCTTTTTAGCAGCACTATCTGCATGTGTATCCAGTTCAAACTAACTCTCAATAGCTTCCTGCGTTCTGGTGTGACCACTGAAAAACATGTAGTAGAGCTCAACTGCCAAATGGCTTGGGCAACAGTACACTTTCAGTGAATCATAAGATTAGGAATTGATGGGAAAGGTGTTTTTATTTAGCAGTTGGTAAGAACCAACAGGAGTCTGGGCATCAGCTTCTCAAATAACAAAGCTCTTAAATGAGGCTACAGATGCTCTTGGTAGCTGTAGGTGCATTGATTCATTAAAATCAGAATAAGAAAAGGTGCAGGTTTAAATAACTGGCCATGAATTTATGTAGACATTTGAACAGTGCAGTCAGAGTCTCTCTGGAGGAACTGAACATAGGAATCCCCATACAGGATATTAGCAGTTGTCCCTCTCATTCAACAGTATCCAGTGCTGGGAGGTCTGTGTACAATTTCTGAAGACTCAACAAAAGATAACTGAGGAAAACAAGCTATTCTCACTACTTCACTGTACAGGAGTCTCCACTTCCACTAAGAAAAATTTAGATAAGCTTGAAAACTAGTCCTCTCATCCAGGAGAAAACAGAAGACTTTAGATGGGTGAGAAAGAGCTGTTCCATTCTGCCAATTTTTTTTCAAGCTTCCACAAATTTCCCTCATTCATGTTGAGTTGCAGCTGAGACCTTTTGAAATGTTGCATGTCAAAAAAGAAAGACAGACCGTAGAATAATCAACAGGTCTGAAATTAAGGCTGTCAGCTAGGATGTGGGAGGCCCAATTCAGCTCCCCATGTTCCCACCCCACTTGGGAGTCAAGGTTCCCCGGTAGTTCTTGGCTGGCAACCTAGGGGGGAGCTTGGTTTTTCAAAGCAATGAATGCTCCCTCAGAGCCAGCCTCTAGGTTCCCAGCTGTCCTGCAAACTGCCAAAAAGCTTGGGATTTCAGGTCGTCTGGCTCTGCCAATGAAGCTGCAAGGAGATGGTAGCCTTTGCACCCAATTGTCTTTAAGAAATGTGGTTATAAATGAAGTCAGTTCTTAGACCTAATCCATCTCTCATTCCTGGAGTAGAAAAGGGTGTACTGTATCAAAAAGAAAAGTCAGCAAAATGCTCTGATCACTTGGAAACAATTTCTGTCCTTAAGACATAGCAGGTTTGAAAGGATTGGTTATTCAATGGCTTTATTGCATGCCTTTCACATCATAGTAGAAAATATTGATGGGGTCCAAGTGAGTACAAGGGAACTAGTAGAGCATAAATTTATGTGACAGTGAGAAAAGAAAAGAAAAAAAGCATGCAGCTCATTTGTTTAATGGGATTTCAGCCAGCAAAGTGAACATCTAAATCAGATGTGTGCATTTTACTCTGTACTAGGACATGCACCTGCAAGAAGCATTCTCAGAGATGCAGATGTCATGGATGGGTGTATGGTATATTGTTTCCCAATGGTTTGGCACATCCTCACATTCAAGGCCACCGCCTATGCCTTTTAATTTCATTGTGAATGAAAGCGCAGGCATTCACTAGGGCCACATAAGCTCAGAAGGAGGATAGAGGAAATCCTTTGATACTCAAAGTATCCAAGAATAAATAAAATAGATTTTGCAAATTTCCAATGACTTACGAATAGAAATGATGTGAGTTATCTTCTCTGGAGGCCTGTGGTAGTAGTAAAACCGGTACAACAAAAGAATAAAAGCTAAAAAGGGCCAGTTTGCTGCTCTAAGAAGTTGTAAGGTTGAAAGGGGCCATTAATGTGAACTGCAAGTACAGACCACGCCGCCAACCGTTGTCATAATGAAACCAGTAAATACACTTATCAAGGGGAGTATTTGCTTAACAAATAATCATGCAAAGTGAGTTGCTTTATTCGGGCTTTTGTTCCTTCCTAATTCTCCCCCCACTGCCCTGCCTGCCCTCTGAACACCACAAAGCCAATTCAGTCTGTGCAGGACCAGAGGTGGCTCTGTTGGCTTGGCTAGGTTGTCCTAGCATTAGCCCTCTGGGATTATGGGAGGTCATCCCCCGGTGTGAGCCATGGTGGTGCTGCAGGATAGGAAACTCCAGACAACTCTGGCATTACTGCTTTGCTTTTTCCTCCCTCTGATGTGATGAGGTATCAAAGCTGAAGCCTCAGCTATTCCATAGCCTCATGTTTTTAAGACACAGGCTTTTAGACACGCAGTCCACTCTTCCCAGACCATGACAAGCACCTCCTGGCATAGGCTGGCTAGTCACTGCTCCCTCTCCTTGGCTGGGCAGAAGTTCTGGGGAGCTGGGCACCCGTCTGTGAGTTCAAGGGGAGTTCATCCCCTTCATCCACGTCCTGTCATCCACGTCCTGTCAGCAAGTCCCGGCTTCATTTAGCCCTAATCCATCCCAGCCGCACACGTGGCTAGGAGAGCTTTTAGATTTCATCGTCTGGGTTTCAATGTTGCTGTATGACTTTCCCATTAGGGAGCCAGGGAGAAAGTCCAGCTGGGAGGGCTTGGCCCTTTGCTGGCCACTCCCCAGCAGAGCCGGGCATGCCATGACTTGCCTTCTTTGGAAACCCCAGCTGTCCTCAGGCATAACAGGGTGAAATAAGGACAGTTTGCTTTATCTTTAAATTTCCTTGTTTCCTTGGGCACCAGCCAGACCCTTTGTTTTTTGAATATAGTTGTTTGTGGTTTAATTTCCTTTGGGTTTATTTTTTTTTTTTTTAGTATTATTATACCAGCAAAAACTCAGCTTCTAACTGGAACTGCATAAGAGGAGGGACAAGGTGGAGTGCAAAGCTTGATAAAACTAAATGATTTTCCCACAAGATCTTGCAAGGTTGTGCATGCAAAACAGCTAGGAAATTACTGTGTGCCACCACTACAGGACAAACTGTCCTTAATGTCATTGATCTAACTTATACAAGCAAAAGCCAGAGGAAATGGCCTGCCATGAGGTCTTCATTTCCACTTATTCTGCCAGACTCTGTTGAGGGTCCAGAACAGGGCATCATCCTGAGGACTGCATTGGGACATGTCTACGTGTGTTAATGCTTGCTTCTGATACTCTGTTAAGTCATTGATGGTGATTGGAAAAGACTTTGCAGGCAGATCATCAGAAATAAATCAGAACATCTGAGAAGCAACTCAGGCTGCATTGTCCTAGACAGCAATGGAGGAAGCCTTGGCCACCTTGTCCCACCCTTGCACCATCTTCTTCACTGTGCCAGTACGGCTGTTCATGGGACTGTGCAATAAGTCAGGTCAGGGAACTGATCCTACTGAAAAATAGGCATTTTTGTTTTCTGAATTGTCTATCACTTGTATCAGTTTCCTCTAGCAGTTTCCTGGGTAGCTACGTGGGCCCACAGTGTGACGAGCAGAAATAAGTCCCCACAGGTGCAGGAGCAGGGACAAAGTGTTGCTGAAGCTGGTTTATGAAGTTTGCATGCCAAATGTTAACTTCAGCCTTGAAAAGGATCTGATTTTAAATTGCACACAGTGGCACACCTAATTAGAAGGCAAAGCCATTATCAATTGCACAAGAAAATCATCACAGAATAAATATTTGCACATGCAAATGTATCAAAAATGCACATCAGTGGCGTAACTGTAAAGGTGAGTGGTGTCCTGATGAGCACAAATATTTTTGAAAAAGACTCAAGTGTGAGATGCAAAAGTCAGCTCTGATTATCTCAAGGGAAACCAAACATAAGGACAGAAGAAAAATCTCTGACAAACAAACCTCATTAGAGCATTCCTCTCAGTCATTCTTTTAGTGTTTTACAAAGTGATGGCCCTGCACCACAGGCCTAGAGAAGGCAAAAACTCCCATGGATCTCAAAGAGAAATGTTATAGAAGTTCAGTTTACAAGAATCATGCCAGAACAGCATGAAAATCTCCTTTCCCACCACTGAAATTAGGGCATTAGGAAAAACTTCTACACTGAAATGCTTATCAAAGACTAGAACAGGCTGCCCAGGGAAGTGGTTAAATCACTAGCCTTGGATGTGTTTTTAAATCTGTCTAGATATGGTGCTCAGGGACATGGTTTAAAAGTGGGCCTGGTAGAGTTAGATAAAAGTTGGACTTGATGATCTTAAAGGTCTTTTCTAACCAAAATGGTTCTGTGATTGGATGGGGCTCTGAGCAGCCTGATCTAGTGGGGGATGTCCCTGCCCACGGCAGGGGGGTTGGAACTGGATGAGCTTTAAGATCCCTTCTAACTCTGATAATTCTATGATTCTATGATTCTGCGAAGTGCAGCCACCTCTGGCATGAGATCTGCCAGATTTTCAACAGCTCACAGCTTGGGCCAGAGAAGACATTTCCATTCCACAGCTGAGATGATTACTGTGCAAATAAGACACTCTTATACAAAGGAGGAACACTATACCTTCCATATTGGGGCAGATGTGAAATAGAGAAGAAGCCCAAATCCTTCAGCTACAGGAGTGGAAGCTCCTCCAGTGACACTGGGTTGCTGACCATCACAATTATATTGCCAACAGACTTAGCTGCAAGTCTCAAGGTAGTTGTTAGACTGGGGTTGGGATTGAGGTGGAAGCTGGGGCACAAGTTCCTGCAGCGAAGCGGTTGTGCAAAAATCTCAGTTTTCTTTTGAAATAAGAAGGGACCTTCCTTGTCTGTATGGCTGCAGAGAAAAGTCTAAAAGCTCTACGGCTCAAGTACTACAAAACCAGGAGGGGATTTTTTGTTACAGTTGTGAAAAGCAAGCTGAAAAAAAAAAAAATAAAACTCCTGACAGTTTCAGAGATCTCAATGAAAATCTGTTAACCTTTGCAGTGCAAGCTGACTAGTGTGGTTTCAGTGACAGTAAACTGTTTATTCACTCTCAATATAGAGTTTTCATTGTCTGCTCTGCAACGGGTAACAGCTGAGGCTGCCCACCATCTTCATACAATCCCCCTCCTGTATAATGGCAAATGCCCGTCATCCTGGCGTTGGGGCTTGGAAAGGTTTGCAGATTGGCTCTCCATGCTGAACCAGGGTGTTGCCACTGTGCAGCCCCTTTCCCATTGGCCCGCTCCTTCTAGGAAGGAAGCCAAGTTACATTTAGAGGTGTTAAGTGTTGAATCCTGGGGGGAAACTTGAGAGCAGAGGAGGGGGCCATCCTTTGTGGATGGACAGCATCCGGACAAAGAAAATTGCCAGGTATTGCTGAGAAAGAAAGAGCCTTGGTTTGGCAAGCCTCTCTGTCCACTGGATGTCTGTGCTTCTTGTTAAATAAAGCTGTATTTCTGTATCCAGGGCAGCAAATTACCTTTGCCTTTGTTTCCGATGAGTATCAAACGGTTCCTCTCTCAGAGATGGTCCATAGCTCTGAGCTCTGAGGGTCCCAGGAGACATGTCCCCATTGCCACCCTCGATTGCTGACAAGGACTGGCTCTCCAAACCCAGGCTGCCTGCACCTTATGGGCCAGCGGGGCTGCCAGACAGTGAGACAGCAACCTTCTCGCTCACCCAAGGCTGGTCTCTGCTTGCTCAGTCTTTGCCATCCCCTCCCTGAAAGTGGGAGCAGAGAATTTCTAGTTCCAGTGAAATAACACCAAGTCCTCCTCCTAAGATTTCATAGGTAAATAACATTCAAATTCCTTTTCTCCTTTCTTTACTCTTCTGCTTCTCCTCTCCTTCTTCATCTTCCTCTTTCCTCTTCAACTATCAGGTGCTGCTGCTTTTTTTTACTGGAAAGCAGCAAAGGAATAAAACACCTGTGAGTTTCACAGGCAGTGTATCAGTAATTTTCTGTCCCAAGAGATAAAAGCTCCACTGGACTCGTCCAGCAACCAGGCATTTTCTCAATCCACTCGTGTCTGTATGTGGTGCTGTGTATTTTCTGATAACTGCCTGCAAATAGGCAGATGGCCTTTAGGAGCCTCATCCTCAGTGCTGGTGTCCTGTTTGGTTAGTACAGAATCTGGATGAATCTGCGTGTTCCTCACTGGAGCAATTTAAACTGAATTTGAGCCCAAGAGATACTGAGGGTGATTTTTGATGGAAAAACACACACTTTCGAAGTCTCCCTGCCCAGATACCTAGAAAATCCCTTGGCCACTGGCAGAGTTGCTCAGAGCACTGCAAAGTCATCACCCCCTCACAGGAAATATGGTGGGTTTTTTTCTTGCTGGAAGGGGAGAAAGGAGAAGTGTGTGCTGCGGTCAGGATTAACCCTGCCTGCTCTGCCCCAGGCGCTGCGGCATGGAGGGTTTGGCAGGTCCTCTGGGCTGTGCACACATGCCTTCCCCTCCTGCTCCCCACAACCCCCTCTCCTCGCTGTGGTTCCGCAGCGCGATGGAGAACTGGAGTCCCAGAAAGGCTCTGCTTGCAGGGAATGGGACGGGGTTTCCCCAAGCCATGCTGCATCCACACCTCTCCGTCGCAGCCAGCGCAAGCAGGCATGGCAGGACACAGCTGCTCGCTTCTTGCTACTGATTCGCTTTAAACCAAATCTGCCAGATTTTACAGAAATGCTGCCCCGAGGTAAATACAATGGCCACACCATGTCCCTGCCTGGCAGTTTGGAAGAGGAAAGGAGCATTCGGAAAAGCCCACATACTGCAGAGCAAGATGGACAGAGGTTGCTTGCAGTTGTTCAGTTTCTGTTGTTATGGTCTCTAAGTGCAAATACAAAGCAGGGGATTGCTCTGGGGCAAAAAGCACATGGTAGTATAGCCCATAGGACTTTGCAGTGTCATTAGCACAGTCAAATTCACCTCCACAACTGATTTTATCTTTCTTCTACAGTTGGGCTTACTGATGGGGTAAACAGCTGGAACTGAAGCCTCTTCTCCCAAGTGTTTGCTTCCCCACACCTCCCAGGTTTCTTTGTTTTAAACCAAAGCTTCAGATGAGTCAAAGTTAATATTTGCCCAGCACTTCCACTATGTGAAGTGCCCATATAAAGCACGTAACTATGATAATTAAAAGGCAGCATGGTCTTGCCTTGTTTGAGCACCATATAACTTCTCCCTAGGAAGGTGAGAGAAGAAAGGTGACAGCTGGGGATATTTCTTCGTTTCCTAGGGATTTCTCCAGATTCCCTAACATTTTTAACCTCCTTTTTTAAAAGCTGTATATCTATTTCATCCCTTCACATTCTATCCCTCCTTTTTTTTTTTTTCTTCTCTACTGGCGATTAAAGATACTGGTAAACACTGGGTCAATTGCAAAGCTATCTGGAAAAGTGGAAACCAGCAGACTGACTCGTTAATCGCCGCCACAGAGTTTAGCTGTACCCTGTGGAAAGCCATTGCTTCTGCTTAGAAAGCTGGCAAGTGGAGATTCAATTTTAGGTTTTTCAGAGACGTTCAATTTCCTTCAGGAGAAAATAGCCAGTAGGAAACCAGGAGAGATGAGTCCTTGCTTGAATTTAATTATCGAGGAAACCATATTCCATCACTGGCATTCGGAAGGCTGTTTGGATTTTTTTTTTCCCCTCATCTCTGCAATACTGACTAAGCCGTGCTTTGTGGGCAGTCTCCCCGCATTGGATTTGTTTTCTTTTGGCAGTCCCTATCCTGCTGGCTGACTAGGCAGCCTGGGCCCCTTTATTTGTACTAAAATGGCAGAGGGTGGAAAGGGAGGGGAGGGAATTTGCATCAATGGTAAATCACGGTAAACCCTCCCTGATACAGCTTGCTATTCTTGCCTTACGCACATTGTCCCACGAAATCTTAATGGGGGGCAGGGGGGGACATTGAACCCCAAAAGCTCTAGAAAGCCCTAAGCAGACTGGGCTTTGCAAAGCCACTGTTCCTGAGCCCTGTTTGTTCCCAGAGGTGGTCACTACCAATTTTAGCTAAATCTAGGAGATGGCCGGGCAGCCCGGAGAAGCTGGCAGAGGTGCCAAGTACTAAACGCTCCACCCCTCCCCAACATTTTTGTTGCAGGACTTTGTCGTTTCAGTCTTAACTCTGAACCCATTCACCAGAGCTCAGTGGCTGGCAGAATCAGGCCTATGTTGAAAAAAAGTAATGTGTTTTGCCAGAGTTTCATGGTCAGTGTATATAGAGGGAAATGCAAAGAGAAGCTATTACCATAACATGTAGTAACGTTTTTTTGGGGGGGTTGATTTTTGTTTTGAATGTTGAAGAAATAGACTGAGCAAGCTGTTTACCACATGAAACAAAGCCGGACTGGGATATTTTCAGGCCACTAAACTTGGATTTCAGACAGCCAACTTGGATTGACATACTGGATGAGCTACAGCCGATTGGCATGGAGAAGTGAGCAAAATATGCATCTGTCCTGCTGCCAACTTAGGCTAGGCTGCCGTTTTGTTTGGTGTCTAGAGAGCTGGTTTTCGTAATTAAACCAGCCTTCAAACCCTTTTTAAATAAAGCTGAAGAAAAGAGGAACTGAAAGGGATTCCTCTCGAGCGTATGCACACTGCTCTAGCAACTCGTGCACCGTTTTCTGTGCCGTCCCTGAAAATGTTTCCTTTTTTTCCTTTTTTTTTTTTAATACTTCCCTAGTACACGCACACACACACCCCCCAGCATGCACCGACATGCAACTCCACGGCAGATCAAGGGCAGAAAGAAGCCATCCCGCTGGGCTGAGCTGGGAAGAAGTGTCCGTTCATTCTTTCTAGCAGAGTTTCATCCCCAAAATCATGGGGGTTCCCCCAAATTGTTTAGCAGCAGCAGCAGATCGTTGTACCTGCACACAAAAGCACTGCCAGTGCTGCAGCCAAACCAGCTGAGTGAAGTACAAAATCCTCTGTTCTGTCCCAGGAAAGGGCTGGAGAGAGGAGAGTGGCTCAGTTTGGGTTTTTTCCTTTTGTTTTTGTTTCCCCCTCATGCTCGATATCAGAGCCTGCAGTGACTTTGTTTATATTTGCCTGATGGAGTATGAACTGAATCGTAAACATTATTCCTGCTACAGAGAATGCAGGTCTAGGGTGGAGAAGGATTAAGTCACACACAGAATTCTGTTATGCAAATAAAAATTGTCTTCTTAAACCATGAACAAAAGTTTGAAAACTGAAGCTGGTTGCGTTGCTAAACCAGGCAAACGAGAAAGTGATATATATATATATATCTCATAAGTGTTAACAGAACAAGTGGAAAGGCAGGGCAATTAATTAAGCCTGCACGCCATCCCCCCAGCAGCAGTCCCCCCATAGTGTCCCCAGACCCCTCTCCTATCTTGAAAGACATGGCAAATGGCCAAGAGATTTTGCCTCTTTAAAAAGTGCACAAAACATAGTGTAATTGCACACTTTGTCATGCTATCTTGTTGGTTTAAGTCACAGATGCCTGGGATTCAGGCTTTTATTTGCTGTTGTTGCTGAGCTGATTAAAAAAAAACAAAAGGGGGGGGAATTATGAATGGGACAGTGGAATGGGGAGGGAAACCTTATTTATATCAATTTTCTACTCATTTTCTTCCTTTTTAACAAAATCTTGAAATTAACTTTCCAATTCCTCAAAAGAGCATTGGGTTAAAATAAACACATTTCAGTAAAAGGCTTTTAAAACATCAAAGATTGGAAATTTAGGGTGTTAACCACACTTTGTTTTTGAAAAGGAAGTAGAAAAATCTGAATATATTGCTATACTAGTTTTATATCACTAAAACCAAATCAGTAAGCAAAATAGTTCAGTCAAAACCATTTACAGAAAAGTTTTCAACCCTTATGTTATTTTAAGACTGCATATCCAGAGCCGAGTAATTTACCATTTCAAACGACTAGCATACATGAAAAAAATTGTGCAGCAAAATAAAAACTCATTAAGTCCCTTGCAAAGACATTATTTGCATAGGAAATGGTTTTGTGAAAATTGCTGGCTGAATTTCTCTGTGGTGTTGATTTCCCAGGAATTTGGTCACAAGGAATGCAGGTTGACTCACTGAGGATGAAATACAGTTAAAATCAGTTTTGAGGGCCAGCATTCACAGCAATCTGTAAAACTGCATGCTCTGCTCTGGGAGCTGGAATTTGTTTTATGCCATTGACAAAACTCCCTGCCATGTCGAACAGCAGTGACCACCATGAACTGTCTTTCACGCCAAGCAAGCAAACTTCCAAGCAAATCATCCACCTTTACTTCACACCCATAAGGGCAGACATTTGAAAAGGGCTCTGCCCCCTGCTTTCAGAAATTTTGCACCACCATTTTCTCAGTACCGTGTAATTTTCCTGCTGGCATGTTTCCACCTTGAGATTTTTTTTTTTTTCACTCTCTGCTCACACAGATCTCCTGCCAAACTTCAGCTCCTATCTCAACAGGCTGGGCTTGCTACGGCTGCTGCAAAATGGCAGCACTCTTTGTGACAGACGGCAGGAACATTTGCATTTAAGAAGATGATGGGGCAGCTATGGTGGAGGAGCTTTGCAGGAATAATAACTCATCAAATATTTGGCAATGCTTCAAGTAAGCGTTGCCTATTGTCAGAGCTGAGCTTTTCTGACATCTCTTGTCTGAAGCGAGATGAGCTGCAACTTCACTAAGGACATAATTTCTGTAGGAGTATGACCTTGAAGCAACAGGTTCTGTGTGTGTGGAACTGCCAGTATTTGGGACATGTTTCAGGTGGGTTGTGCTGGGTGGTGGCTCTGAAAGTCAGCATGCGCAGTAGTTGTGGGGATGGATCCTTCTCAGTGGCTGAGCCAGCTGCGCTAGAAGAAGCCTTCCTGTGGGGCTTCATCACACCCAACCTCAGCAGTGAAGAAATCCAAACAGCCATCTAGCATCAGCACTTCCAGCTCAGGAGGGTCAAAGACGAGGACTAAGGTCTGTGGGGAGTAGACAGGAGGGCAATGGGGGCACCCTGAGCAACCTGATCTAGTGGAGGGTGTCCCTGCCCATGGCAGGGGTTTGGAACTAGATGATCTTTAAGGTCCCTTCCAACTCTGACAATTCTATGATTCCAGGTGTTGCAGTTATTCCAGCAACTTTGCAAAGTCATGTGAAAGCATCAGCTTTCGGATGGTGCTTCACTGACAGCTGTGTACTGCCAAGACAGCATTTGGTTTGTGCTGCTGGGAACTGGGGAGCTCCCCTGACGACTTGTGGGAGGGTCAGAGGGAAGTGAGTGGGAGGGGAAGAGAAAGAGTTAGTGGGAAGGGCCTGCAGCCTTTGTGGCTGGGGGATTATCAGCATTTAAGTGACTGCTTTGGTCATCTCAGAGAAGTAGACACACTGCTAGCCTGTGTGAAGGGCAGAGTCCATAAATCATCTCGGCTTGGATGGCAAGGCAGTGCATGGAGAGGGAAATGGCCTTACAGCATCACCTGAGTTATAGCCTAAGCTGGCATCAAGAAAGATTTGCCAAAATACCCATGCTTGTCCTCCCAGAAACACTGTGTTTCTCACAGGCGGGAGCACTCTTCGGCAGAGAGCCCTCGAGCCTTCCTGCACAGCCTTGGCCATGGCTGATGGTTTCCCAGCCACAGCTTGACCTCATGACTGTCTAGGAGTTCTGAAGCATTTGCAGCTGACCTTCCGAAAGAAGGTTTAATTTAAAGCCAGAAGACTCCTGTCTGCTTTTGGCTTCTTTTCTTTGAATCCCTACTGAGTCTGAAACCCCAGCGCACACTCTGGCCTACAGGATGGCTATGAGCAAATCCACGAGGCGTTTGCATTTGTCTCTGGCTGCTGAGTGCAAAGCAGAGCTGGTCCCCTGCAGCTGTCCCTTAGCCACTGCCGCTCAATCAGCCCTTTGTCCTTGGCCTAAGGACAGCAGATCAAGCGAGGCAGAAGAGAGGAAAAGAGGAGAGAAGAGAGAGAACCCACATATCCAGCCATCAGTGTCACAGGAAGGCTGGCTTCCTTAGGTGCCCGCTTCCCAGAACGGCTGCTGCTGTAAGCTGTGGTTAGCTCCACTGATGTGGGCATAAACACAGTTTCTACCACTATTTTCCTCATCAACTCGGCAGAAGGTAAATCAGCAAAAGCACTGCATTTTTGGTAAATGATGCATTTCTACTCAGAGTGCTTATTAGGATAGCCAGAAATAAAATTCCTCCAGTAATACAGTTAATGTTGTGGAGGCTTCAGTCATACAGCGTAGGGCTTTTTATTCTGCATTTGACTGTGTCCCATGGCTTGAGATTGTCTGGTTTAAAGCATTACAAATCAGAGATTATAATACTGGTTTCTGTATCCCATCACAGCTAAGCCACGAATTCTCTCTGCCTCTGGATCTCCCATTGCTTCAGAAGAAGATATTTCCTTACCTTAAGAAGTGCAAAAATAAACCATTGCAATGCATTCATGGTGAGCACAGCAGAAATTAATGGAGTCATGTACTTTTAAGGATTAGATACTAGGTTTTTTCACAGGAAATATATTTATGCTCACTTTTTGTGTACATGATGGGATGTGCAGATAGAAGCTTCTGTGTGCATAAAAGCTGCCTGCATTGGACATGCCATTGAGCATTTTGCTCACAAAAAGACCAGTTTATGCATAAAATAGCCCAGAGATAGCACATTTGACAGAGTAAGGACCATTTGTGTTCCCTCAGCAGTCCTTTGGCTGGCATATTTCAAAATACTAGGCGTCTCAGAATCAATAACACCTCTTGGCACTAAAAAGTCCTGAACCCAACCAAAACTCTTTCCTTTGATGATCAGTTGGACAGCTATAAACTTGTGGGAAATGTTTTGATGTCTTTCCAGGAACAGATAGTTTTTCTTTACTGGCTGATCTCTTTGATATTGTATTGGGATCCCAAGAACGTTTTTCTCTGGAGGCCTCTGAGAAAAATAGGTCTTGTTCTTGGACTCTCCCAGTATGTCCTGCAGGGATTAAAATAAAACTTGTTTATAATCTATTGCTTCCTGCATTGAAGGGGCTTGCAGAGTCTGCCAGAAAACACTACTTTGTTGCTGTTGCCACTGTGGGTTTTTTACATAGTCATTTCACCTAAGGTCAGGCAGCAGAATCAATAGCTATGGTTAATGGCAAATTATTGACAGAGTCATCTCAGGATTTACTCATTCCTGCATACAGGACTAGTTCTCATTAGCAACATTTGAGATGTGCTGGTTGTCAACCAAAAGAGTATACCGCTGCTCTGATTTTCATGAATTTCTCACTTTTGCTACAGGCATAACCCCCAAAGTCTTGAACTACTCAATTTTAGAAATCAGCTGATGGTAGCAGACAGCAAACTTGTTTGCAGGCTCAATGGTCCGTTATCTGAAAGGATAACAAGAGCAGTCCAAACCCATTAGATGAATCAGCAATATGAAATCAACTTAGCTAGAACCAGCAACAAAGAAGCAATTCACAGCAGATCACTGTGGATGTGCCCAGAGGCTTTGAACTTAAATAAATAATAACAGCTGTAAAATAATTTTTTTAAATTAAAATTCCCCCATTTTTCCCAACACACCACCATGTCCACCTTCATTTTTCTCTTTTCTGTGAATGAATTGTCCTGGAATCAATTTTGGGTGATGTGAACCATAGCCCATCACATCTGTATGACTTCACTTGAAAGGGCTAGAAATGCAAATGAATTAATTTGCAGGATGAGCTTGGTGCAGAAAAATGTTGTTTACTTCTTTATGTTTTGAGCAGTCCATGGTTACCCCCTCCTTTGAAAAAAAAAGGCAAAAGCCATATGACACCAGAAAAAAATTCAAGACCTTTTAGCAACTACTGAAATTAACCTGATGAACCCGACTCTTGCCACAGGCAAGGTAAACAAATTGACCCTATGACTTACACATAGCTTTGCTTTGCATGGAAGTGGAGGATCACTGGCGTCAGGAGTTTCGACAAGAAAACTGAAGCTCTGTTTCCTCACAACAACAGTTCTCTTCAAATGTGAAGGACAAAATAAAATGGCATAAGTAATCAGTACAGCGCAGGCTTTTCCATTTTAATCTACAAATCTGCCTAAGTCACTTTGACTTTGTCTTCATGGAAGAATGTGTCTGGATGCAGCATTCTTAAGTTTAAGCCTCCAAAGTCTCAAGTGGTGCTTAAGTTTAATTACACGGTGGGCTGCATTAGCTGATAGACTTCTCTGTGAAGGAACATCCCACAGCCCTGAGCATTGTCCTGAGGTATTTTCCAAGTTATTGTGGGATATTCACTGTTTTTCCTTGATTTGTCTGCAAAAGAGTTACAAACCACAAAGCTCTAGTTTGACATGTCCTTCCTTCCAGTGAGTACCCAGTTGTTCAAGCTGTTTTCCTTCACACATCATGAGCACTGAGTATGTGGTGACTTGGCTGGAGGCCGCTTCAGATCTACCTTGCAACCTTGAGAAGAAAACGGTGGTCCTTGCCTAGAAGCTTACCCAGGCTGAGACATGGCAGAGCAAAGACACTTGACGTAGGCTTTACCACCTGTGGACACCCCAATGCTGACTCATTCTGGACCAGAACAGCACGCACAAAACAGTAGGACTGTATCAGTCTGCACCCTTGGCTTGATCAGCTATGGCTCCAGAAGTGTAGGAAGCATGCCTTAAACCTTCAGCCCCAGGACACCCCAGTGGGATAAGGCATCAGTTCAGGAGGGGCTGCCGTTGCCCACGATAATTTGGCTTTCCCAGAGTGTCTGTGGTTGGTGGCTAAGTTGTCTGGTGTTGTCAAGCTGCCTCCTCACAATGACGTGTGAGGCAGCTATTGCTGGGATTTGTTGACAGGGTATGTGGCTGAATTAACAGCACGAATAGAAAGAATCACGTTCCTGAAGTGTACTGGAGCAGCTGACAGCACTAGTGTGTCCAACATTTGTCTTCCACCAGCTCACAAAGTATGTGTGAAACAGAAAGGACAATACGAGTTCGTTACTGCACACCCAACTTCAGTCCCAGAAGACATCCACAAACATTCATAATGCGAAGTTCTACGGTAAAAACAGTGGGATTTGAGGGTATTCTAGCATTTATTCACCAATGCAAGAGGAGATTAGTATTTCCTCTAAGCTGCAACTGTCTGCATCTGTTGCTGGTCTATAGCTGTCCTGATTCCTGAATCTCTATCTTGAACTAGAACTCAGGTTTAACTGCACCCTAAAGAGAGGTGTGAATTGTACCCATGTAAATGAATAAACATGCACCATATAAATTGTGACATGGCTATAGACCATACATTCAGCCAGCTGAAAAGACCATGTTTCTCCTTACTGCCTCTTCTGGGATCCACCTTGCTTTTTGCATACAGAGGTTTTCGCCATGTCCATTCGTTGTGGCAAGGGAGGGAGAACTTGCAGCAACAATCAACCAAATATTATGCTGGATTTCAGGTCTATTGCAGGCATCTGGCAAGTGCATTTTCTGCAGCAGGGACCCATTCAAGGGGAGCAGGGAAGTCAAGGGTGATTTGTTCTTTCCTGTGTTTTCTTTGTGGAGAAAAAAGGTGAGCAGTGCAATTCACCTGTCACTGCCATCATGAGGTTTTGTGTAAAGCTTTGGTAGCATCTTCCCATCCTCTCAAGCACCCAACTTCCCTAAGAAGGCACTTCACTCAGAACCAATACCAGTATGTCCAGCCCAGATCCCACCATGTGGAGAAGGAACTAGGGAGAAAATGCCACAGCATTACTCTGGGTGTCAACATGACCTTTCCTCAGGGCTGGAACAGTGAGAAAGCAGAGGTGGTTGCTCAACCCCGTGCCTGCAGGCATAGGTGGGCATAGGATCTGGCCAGAGCTGGCTACAGCCCCCCACTTATGTCCCCAGCTCCCAGCCATGGAATCATAGAATGTATTGGGCTGGAAGGGACCTTTAAAGGTCATCTAATCCAATCACCCTGCAGTAAACAGGGACATCTTTAACTGGATCAGGATGCTCAGAGCCCCGTCAAGCCTAACCTTGAATGCCTTCAGGGATGGGGCATCTTCCACCTCTTTGGGCAACCTGTTCCAGTGTTTCCCCACGCTCAGTGTAAAAAATTTCTTCCTTATTTCTAGTCTAAATCTACCCTCTTTCAGTTTAGAACTATTCCCTCTTGTGCTATCACAACAGGCCGTGCTAAAAAGATTGTCCCCATCTTTCCTGTAGGCCCCCTTGAAAAGCTGCTATAAGGTCTCCCTGGAGCCTTCTCTTCTCCAGGCTGAACAACCCCAACTCTCTCAGCCTGTCCTCATAGGAGAGGTGCTCCAGCCCTTTGATCATTTTTGTGGCCTCCTCTGGACCCTCTCCAACAGGTCTGTAGCTTGATGAACAATGCACACCAGACCTTTGCATGTCTTAAACCATGAACTTCTATAGCTATTTTTCCACACACAAACATTCTCAATTTTCTCCTGCTTGTGTTTTTGTTGTGCTCTTCACATTCCATTATTAACATCCGCTAGTTACAGTGGTAATAGCTAGGTTCCTTCACTGCAGATGTATTTTTCTCCTCTCTCTGGAGGGTTTGTGGGCACGATGAGGTGAGGAACAGAGCAGTGACAAGCACAGCCTTGATAAATCTGGAGGCTGAATGAGTTTTTCCCAAGGTAAAGGCAATTGCTCAGTTTTCTGTTTCATGTAAAATAGATATTTCAGACTGTGATGTGTAGGGGTTTGTTTCATATGCTGGACCTACCTTCAGGAATGAGTCTTCCCATTGTATATAAAGCCCATCTAACTACTGAGAAAAGAGGGCTTTTAAAAAATTTATTTCTTCATAAAATGTTTACATTTGCTTTACATTGTTATAGACTTACTGACTATTTGGCAGCTGACACTTTTTAATAGTTCTGGTTTTTCTTCTTTTTTTTGAAAGCTAGAGGGATCCTGTCATATTTAGAAGGGCCAGGAATTGACCTATTGTCTCTATTTACCAGTTCCTTGCACAGGATATTTTCATAAAAGAATGCCTCAGTAAAGTTGTTTTAAAAGGAAAAAAAAATGTGGCAGGAGCCCAAAACCCAGAGATAACAAACACGTGCAGCTCAGCAGAGGGGTGAGCAGCCCCTCGGTGAGAAACCTCTGGGCAGCTGTAAGGCGATGAGTAAACCCCACCGTGGCCATGCCTGGGCAGTCAGAAAACATGAGTCAGCTCCCCCGACCCCCCTTCCAAATTATAAGGAGGAGGTTGGTTTAAGAGTCCATAGGCTTTAAAAATAATAATACATGTGGGGTTTTCTTTTTTGCCTGCCTTTCTGATGTTTAGGCCCTTGACTACACATTCTGCTCGTGTTTTCCTGTTTCTCTCACCCACCCTGTGGTCCAGCTCAAAGTTACATCATTTTTTTAAACTGCAAGCCGAGGTTCTCATCTAATCACTTCACTGCAGGAGCTGGGGCTTAACAAACAATAAATATCACAAGCCTGGCAAGGAACTCTGAGAGCTCGCACTGGTGATTGCTGCAATAACAAACTTGGATGTTTACGCAGTGTAGAAAATAGACACAGTGAGAAAACAGGCTTCAGTTTCAAGATATAAATCTTCCCCGTTGTGAGAAATAGCTTCAGAGGGCTGTTTGTTTTAATTAATAGTTGCAGAATGGTGAATAATTGGGATAAAATAACTGGCCCAAACCTTCACCTAAATCCTAGAAGAAAGAAAAAAAACAACCCAGACATTACAGACTTCTTTTGAGATATGAAATATCCAGCTAGCTTGTGGCTAAACATTTTCAAGTAAGAACTTATAGCTAGACTCCTGAACCCAATTTTAAAGGAGCGAGTACCCTGATTTTAAAACTGGTCACTCATTTAAGTTCCTATATATAGATTTAGGAAATCTAACTTAACGCTTCATTTCTAAAAAATATACCTTGGCCTCTTTCATAAATATATTTTTATATTCAGATATATATATAGTGAGAGAGACACATGCATCTCTCAGATTCCTGGCTTCAGGCCTTGACTTGGCAGTGAAAAGAGTATGTGAGGAGGTTTATGAAAAATAAATCTTTGCATTCCTCTAGCACCTTTCACCTGAGTATCTCAAAGAAGTTTACATCGAGGAAGAATTATGCCATATAGGGAAATATTTTTAGCCTTGCTGAACTCCAGAGGAAACTGCAGCAGAGAGTGGTCGGGTGACTTGTCCCAGGTTGTCCCAGTGCATATGGTGGGTCTTCTGACCTGCCCCAAGCTAGGGAGTGTCGTTTGTCTCCTCCATCTCCCCTGGATGCTCTTCCCATCACCTGCCTGCTGCTCGCGCCCTCACTGACAAAATCCCTCAAGCCCGTTCTGCAGGCTGACGATCCTCCTGGTGCCCCCCAGCACCTGCATTTCTCCACTCATTTCTCACATCCCATTTCCCTCCACATTTTGGAAAACATGGTTCTGATCCCAAAGGGTTTACAGGGTAAATAGACACGATTTTCTGTGTGGGTGAGAAAGACGCTAAGAAAAGCAGTTGTCTTGCCAACACCCTCTAATCACTTCTCTTACGCGTTTTATGTCTTTCCCTCATTCTTTATCTTTCTTGTTTATTTAGATTATAAACTCTTCAGGCCGAGCATCTTGCCTCCTTCTTCTGCCTTTACAACACCTACCACAGCGCGGCCCCAAAGTCGGTTGGAGCCCTGCGCTGCTACCACAGTACAAACAATAATAAATAAAACCAGGACTGTGAAGAGATTATAATTAGAGCTGTGCAAAACTCAGCAGTTTTGGTTTGCATCGGTTCCTCCCTGCTGAGTCTACATTGTATTTTGGATTTGTATGCAAAAAAACCCAAAGCAAAATTCCCAAAGCGCCAAGTGTGGCCGAGTCTGGGCTCAAAATCGTGCATAAACCAGGGTGTTTTTAATGATTCCTCCTTGAAATTATAAATCTGCCAAGGCTCAATCCAGGTTTTACTGAAAGGTTCTTGAACCTTTGCAGATTTTGGGGGCCAGCCAAGTTTTCGGTTTCATTACAAAAGTCTCTCTCAGCTCTGCTTAACATACTAATTGCCACACCACGCTGCCCTGTGGCTAACAAGAGGATTTAATCTTCCCTGGCTGCCTGTGCAGATCCACTTAGGAGTGCCACGGATGGCTTTAAAACCGTATTTCAGGTTGCCGCAGTCGCTGGCGGTGCCCAACTGCTGCGGGTCAGCAGAGCCCTGTCCGAAATCCTGCACGGAGGCATTTGCTCTGCCCCCAGAGTATAGCACCACAACCACCTTGGGCTGGGTAATCCCTCATCTTCCTCACCCAAGTACCAGGGGAGGCCATCAGGAGGGAGGCTGGGAGGAGGTGTGGCACTTCAGCTGGCAGCAGGATCCATAAGCCTCCGCTGTTACCCCCTTGTACCCAAGGGTCCTGCTCCCCTGACCTCTTCGTCATGGGCTATGTCTCCAATATTTGAATTAGAGCTGGCAGGAAAGAGCTTCTGCATCGAAAGGCATCTTCTCTGGCAGGATCTGCTGTGGTAGAGAAAATCGCATTGGTTTTGGGGAACTTTTAAGTAAAAATAAACAAAAGCTAAGTGAAGATTTGAATGGAGGTGTTTCAGTGTTTTCAAAACAAAAAATTGTTGAGGGTGTGTATTTCACAGTGACTTTGTCTTCTGCAAATTACCAGCAAACAATGAAGGGAAAAATATAGATTTCACAGCAATGAAATTATTTGCTTTAAGCAGGTTTGGCGTTGTGGGGGATCTGGAGGATATTTTTTTTTAATTTTGAATCTTTCTGCAGGATAGAAAATTTGTTTCCTTATCAAGAGTAACTAAAACCTTAGCTCAATTTCCTAGAAAAAAAAGCAGTTGTGTGCTTTACCCTGGACATTGCAGCTGACTATACCAGAGGCAAGGGAAAGCAGGGAGAACTCTACCCAGTGTTTTCTGATGGAGTGCACCGTGCCTCAGCTGGAGCACAGCATATGACCCCTTAAGTTCACTTAGGGTTTTTCCTTTTTTTCCCTCTGTTCTTACGTATGCAAGCAGTAAAACAGACGTTTAACCACAGAAGAAGAGACATTCATGACCCTGGGATCCAGGCTCAAAGCAGCAAACCTATTTGGGTAGTCTTTGCTCTTCTACACAGCTCCCCTGGGCTTGCTCCTGAGCCCAGCCAAGGCTGGACCTTGGACCTTCATAGCACAGAGAGGGCAAGATGGTGCAGTTGAGATGGGCAGGGCCATGTTTTTCAGCAGAAGCAGGGCTTAAGTATGCTCTTTTATCCTGGTTTCAGGGCTGGGCACACAGTGAAGAAAGCCAAACAGTGGTCAGGCAGCCAAAACCAGAACCCCAATGTCCTGGATTCATGGTGACAGATATTTTTGGTTCACACTATACTGATGCAGAGAGACAAGCACCCAGTCACAGCCAGGATTTTTATTATGCATTAAAATATAAAAGTGAAAGCTTTCTAAAGTATTAATTATCAAAAAAAAAGATAACTTACTGTCCTTGTCACTGATAACTAGTTCTATAGGGAGTTAAACAAGCTTGCTCTGAAGGGATGAGAAACACTGCTGAATAGCAGTGCATTTTTAAACACAGCTTAGACGTGTTCTAGATTATATTGAGTTAGTAGATTGAAATCATAGTTCATGGTGAGTAAGAGCAATAAAAGAGCAAGTAGATGTGAAGCTAATCAATTATATCTGTGTGGTTCTCAGTAGTCCTTGTTGGTACCTATTTTATTAACGAATTTTAGCTTATTGACCTGAAAAAGATACATTTTTCCCCATGGCAGAAAGTTGCATAAAGACCTCCATGGCTTCCCAGTTCTACCTCTAGAACCTCAAAAAAGCCGGTAACCCAAAATCTTAATTAAACTGCAGCACCAGTTCAAATTATTTTACGAAATGCTGGGACAGTGAAACCTCATCAGGCCATTCTCATATTCCTACACCTCAATGTTCGTGTTAATACATGTCCCTTTTTATTGCTGTACTTTTTCTCTGCAATGATATATGAAAAAGAAGAGACATGCAGGAGAAAGATGATTGTTTCTCCGAGCAAGATCTAAAATATTCTTCTCCCCAGCAGTACTCCCTGCAGTATAAAGATGAAGAGCTGTAAGAGCTCTTAGAGAGAGTAGGCATAACTGACTTTTTTTTACCTTAATTAACAGCGCAGTGCCTTGCAACAGAAAACTGAAGCAGGTTTCTGCTGACTTAGCATATGCCTTATGAGGAAGAAATCTATCTGGCAATTATGGCTTTGCGTCTCCCGCCCTGTCTCCTGTTGTTTGTGTAAGACACCGGTACTTCTGCCACGGGCTTCTTCATACAGCTGTCCTGTCAATGCCAGCTTTCATAGGTAATCCATTTAGCTCAGCAGAGTTCAAATAAGACACCTCCCTTTCTTCACTTTAATTAATGCTTTATTTGAGTCTCCCCTGGGGATGTAGCCATGCTGATTTTTCAAAATTCTCTGTTATTTTCCAAGCACAAAAAAAAGCGGGAAAAGTCCACCATTGAGATTCTGGATTTGGCAAATCTGTTTTACTCAGGCTCCTATTCTCAGTGCCCATGGACACCTCTTTATGGAGCACTGGAACAGGCTGCCTGGAGAGGTTGTGGAGTCGCCTTCTCTGGAGACTTTCAAAACCCGCCTGGATGCGTTCCTGTGTGGCTGCCCTAGGGGATCCTGCTCTGGCAGCAAGGTGGGACTAGAGGATCTCTAGAGGTCCCTTCCAACCCCGAACATTCTAGGAGTCTATGATTCTATGGTTCTATGCAATTAATTCTCTAGCTTGGGAAGGAGCAAAAAGATAAATCCAGTCAAATTCATTCTCCCTGCAATCTCTTCTGATGTTCTGCATCCACACTTGCTGTAGCTGTAGCCAGTTTATGCACTGGTTTATGCCGTAACATCCCACGTATTGCTCAGACCTTTCCATGTGCTGAGCAATTTCAGTCATAAAAAGTCATAAACCATTTCTTGCTGCATAGTTGCTTTTCCTGCAGTTTATTCCTGTGGCTTTTGCTGATTTGGGACCAAACGGTGTGGCTTGGTATGAGTGAACAGACAGACAGACATTCTCAACATCAGGTCACCATGGCCGCAAAACTGGAGCAGACAGTCCAGAGTCCACCCACTCATCATGATTTTTTCAAGAACTTGTTAAAAATATGTGTGTGGCAGTGCTGTTAATCAGGCCTGATATACACAAGCAAGCTACTAAATTCCAGCAAATGACAGATAAGCCAGGCAAGCTAAAATCAAAGGGTTCAGCAAAGCATGTTTGAATCAGTAAGAATCAAGAACTGCTACACCCTCAGTCAGCACTGTCTGATAATATTTCACTTGCTTTGGGTTTCTGTGTTTTAATGAGCAAACAATGGTGTTTTGTAATCCTCACAATTTAAATACGTAACATCACATTGTGCTTCTGTAGCTTCTTCCTCAAATTGCGTTGTGGGCATTAAGCAGGGCTTGCAGCATCCTCCAGAGCGTCTGAGAGTTTCATTGAACTTGTTGCATAAAGGTGACTCTAGAGACTTGTCCTGTGCAGACTAGAGAAGAAATAAGGGCACAAGTTTTCCTTCACCCTTCTCCACAGCACATGGTATGAAGGTACAGTTTTCACTTTCCAAGACCCTTATGAGTCAGCTGCTGTCAAGCTTGCTTCATCGCTTTCACTGAAGCAAGGCACATTAAAATGAATGTCCAGGCGCAGGTTCCCCTGGAACAACAAGAGACGTTGTAGGCTTGATTTCCCAACACCAGCACAAATCTGCACCCATAGTTTTGCTACAGGGTTTGGCTCAAATGGTATGATGATTTTTCACAAAACTGAATCTCCAGACAATCACACTTTCACTTCCTGATTAATTTATTTTTTTTCCTGGCATGACCACCTTACAGCCTTGCTCTGCTATGTCCATTTCAATCCCCAAAGAGCCAACAAAGGAAAGACAAAGGAGCCCCGCCACCTTCTCTCCTCCTGTCCTCTTCCAAAAGGGACTGACCTTCTTTTTTCCAATACAGCTTCCTTCCTACTGCAAACATTTCAGTCTTGATTTTAGGTTGCTCTTATCTTTTGCAGATCTGTGTCTTCTGTTTTGTACCAAGACTCAAACCTATCCAATTTCATGTGACTTCATGTCAGAAAGATAAGAAACGGCAAATTATTTTATCCATGTGAATAACAAATATTGATGAGGCTCGTCCAGGAAGTGACTAGTCCCCAGCTGAAGGAAGCTGTGGTTGGGAACAGACCGGAGCTGGGGTTTATGAAGCCCTGGTCTAGTCCTACAAGAACTGCCTGGAACTTTTCTAGTACCTACATGTTTTGCTATCTAGATCGCCATCACCATAATGCCTGCGCTCCTCCCAATAATAACACTCTCTCCCTACCCCTCTCTTTGCCTTTCTTGCCAACCTATAAGAAAAGATGGACTGATAATTTGAAATAAAGCTTTGTGTGAGTGAGTGTTGATGGAGTATCAATACTTGTGATAAGTCATATAGATGTTTCCTTGCCGTATACAGTCCATCAGCTGTGCTAACTAGATGCTACTTCAGCCAGGTGTCAGGTCAGTAGGCCTGGATTAAGGGAATTTGCCCATTGATTCCAGTATCAGTAAGTAACCCTTGCAACTAAACTGAGACAAAACAAACCAGCTGCAGCATGGTCCGAAGTGTCCTCCCCATTACAGGAAGTGGTGAAGCCTATCTAGCCATGAGACTGGTGAGGTTAGATTTTGTTCTCATGGAGGAGATTTAATAGCTCAAAAAAGCAAAAGTAAAGGCAAAACCATCAGAGTGCAGAAGGTTTGATACCATCTCTTCAAAGGGTTAGGTGAGGCACAAACACTGAGTTCATCACACCCATCTAAAATGCTGAGCTTATCGCATCCATCTAGAGAAAGGCTAAGGTCACTTCTTTCTCAGTACTCCTTTGGCACCATTTAAATATTCAGTGCTGCATTCTCTTTTTTCTTGTTTCTCTTTGTCCAGTATTGTTTAGAGATTTACAAATTAAATTAATCAGCATCTTACAGAATAAGTTCCAAGGCTGCTTTATTGTGAAATTAATGTGTGACTCACAGGAGCTGGGTATCCACCTTTGAGGCTGGACTAGCTTTGTTATTTTTGTGTGTTTTTTCTTTCCACGCTGGTTTTGCAGCAGAACTTGGAGCCACACAATATAACGAGCTGACAAATGGCAGTGCGTCATCCAGGGTGTGGCTGAGGAGCGGTGTCGCAAAGAGAGATGGCAAGATTACAGGGAGGATCCGAGCAGGATCTGGAGGAGGGTGGAGAATGAGATGTCCTGCAACAACAAAAATAACTATTTACATATATAAATCAGGAGAAAGAGAGCTCTGCAAAATCTGATTTACCTACCGAGAGGAAACCAGGGGGAAAAACCCAAATGTTTCAAAGCACTGGCTGCAAATGCACAGGTGCATGTGCAAATAGGCAAAATGAGACAAAGCCCTGCAGCAGTTGCAGCACAGCCAGCAGCCGAGTGCTGCTGCGTAACAGCAGCTGTGGAAAATTACCCTTGTGTCCACCCAACGAGTGGCACCACTTGAATTTCTTCAGCTAGAAACAAGTACTTCTGGGAGCAGTAGAAATCATGAAGCCTGGTTTCCTGTGGCTCTGTATTTTGTGGTTCATTATCTGAGGCTAATAAGGGGCAAGAGCTGAATAAAGCTTTTCCTGTGGTCAGGGCATCCTGTGTGGATTCTCTGGGGTCTAATAATACTGTTCACCTTCCTCTTCTGCCCTTGCTTCAATGAGGCACTAATCTGGATGTCTGTCTTCTGCACAAGTGCTGGACCTTCCAAAATCTGTCCAGACTTTTTATCTCTAAGGACTCTGCCTCTCTGGCAAATGTTCCTGAAGCTGGCCAGCTTACTCCAAAGCTGCTGTGGCAACCTATACACAGATACATCACCAGCTAAACCTCATTTGCTTAGGAATCCAGGATTCATTTTTAAAAAATAAATCACACTTTCCTTGAAGCAGTAGCACTGCTAACATAACCCGTGAGCTGAGCAGGCCTGCTTTAGAAACCTAGGGCTGAACTCTTGGGAGTTGCTTAGCAATTAAGCAAATGGCATTTTACACCAGAAGCAGCACTCACAGACACAGGTCTTACTGCGGAGGTTCATCAGTGCAACTGTGGCATAGGAAATATAAAAATATAATGCTCACCAAAAGGGTACCAAGAGGAAATACCCCAGGAGCAAAGCGCAGAGGGATAGACCTTTGTGTTTCATTTAAACAGGAAAGTTAGATGGAAACCAAAATAAATGAAACTATACTTGAAATAAAGATTACTATATACTAGGCCACCAAAGGTTATAACACCTGACCTAAGAATGGGTGGGATGTTTGGCATAAAGGAAGGGAGGCCTGGAAAATTGTGGACTTATCTTGGTAAGTTTCATGGAATGAAAATAACCAACCAATATCCACTAAAGGGTAGATGGAATAAGTCAAACAAGACACTCTGGTGGCTTATGTATTTTTCTGGTGATCATGGAGAACTGGATCTGCCAGAACAACAGGCTGCCATGGAAGTGGGCTTTGTGTAGCTTCTATTCATGTACCTGTCTACCTGACCCATGACATTAGTGGCAAAATCTCCCATTGACTGAAGCAGGTCTTTCTGTGCTGTTTGCACCCTCAGCAGAACGAAGAGAGAAGCTGCATGGCTCAGTTTGGGGCAGGGAATGCTGGCAGCAGGCCACAAGACATTGACATACCAGAGGGAGATATTTCCCTGTATACGTGCTTTGGGATATAGCATCATTTTAGGATTGAGGCCAGTTCCAAATCTGTTACAACTCATCCCAAAAACAGTCAGTTAATGGGAGCCTGCTCAACAAAGCCCTCTTCTTGTTGTTGTTGGTTGTTTTTTGTTGGTGGTGGTGGTTCAAGAGGAGGGACAAGTTGCTAGTTCTTTGCTAATATGAATGCCAAAATAATTTCATGAAGGATACCACGGTACATGCCAGTTATCACTACTCAGAGACTTGAAAAATGGAGGTGTAGATATATTTCTGTGCATATGTGTGTACGACCACTGTAGGAGACTCCAAAAGCTTATCCTAAAGGTATAGTCTTGCAAATTGTTGACCATTCTGGTTCCAGTCCAGCAAAGCACTTAAATATTTGGTGAACTCAGCAAGACTCTTCACATGCTTCAAGCTAACACGTCCATAAGCACTTTGTTGGACCAGGCTCACAGAGGCTGCACTAGAGCCACACCTTGCACAAGAGAAATCTCCCCAAGCTAGTCGTGGTCTCTGTGGCTGTTGTGGCCATTTGCTTCTTCACAGACAGCTACCAGCATGCTATATCAACATTTCCATTGTCTGGCCATGCTAAAAAGAAAAAGTATAAGAAGTGTTAGTGCTTTCAGTGAAATTTCTCTAACAGAGGACAAGCAAGGTGAGAGGGAGGCAGTTTTGCATGCAGTGCTACATTTCCCTTCCCAGAATGAGCAGTCTGTGGAAAGCAATAAATCCACTCGGGAACACGCTAAAAACATAAAGCGAATCCTAAAATAAACAATTCAGACTTTGAACCATATGATAGGCAATTATTATATTTGAATAATTGGGTGTAACTGTAGGCAGAAAGAAGCTAGGAGACCAGATGTGCATATAAAGCTAAACATAGGCTTTACAGGATCTAATCAAATCAGTCCACCACCTGGTATAAGAAGAAAAATGGTGAGACAGACCTGGTCAACATGAAAAAATGGCACGAATTTCAGATAACAAGCTTAAGCTAAAGCAGTATGTTACACGTCAGAAATGGAAGCATCTATAAAATGGATTGCACTAGTTCAACTAAATCACATCTGATTTTACTAAATTAATATCATCTTCTCCTGTGAACTACACCTTAGGTGACCTATCACAGGTAAAAAGATTGGTATATTCAGAAATAAGGATATGCATGTAGAATAGCTCATGGCAGACAAAGGTTCACACACTCTCTTCTCTCCTCATGGAAGAAATTCTGCCCATCAGATGACTTTTTTTCCAAGCAGTTGGTGTTAAAGCCCTTAAGTCAAGTGTTTCTAAGTCGGAGCTGCAGCAAATGGATCCTGCTTCATTTTAGCTACCTTGGAAGCCTTGGAAGCTGCAGCAAAGGCTGGAAACAGAGGAGGGTCTTGGGGAGATGTGTCTACGTGGTGGTAAACCTGGGAGTCAAGAGTTAGGCCACTGCTAGAGAGGGGGTGTTCAGCGGACTGAACTGAGGACGCTGCTAGTTTGGAAAGCTGATTTGGAAACCTGGTGAGGTTTGGAAAGCTGGTAAGGGACTTTTTAGGATGTTGGATAGTGATAGGACTAGAGGGAATGGATTGAAGCTAGAGATGGATTGGTTTAGATTGGACGTTAGGAAGTTCTTCAGCATGAGGGTGGTGAGATCCTGGAACATGTTGCCCAGAGAGGTGATGGGAGCCCCATCCCTGGAAGTTTTTAAGGCCAGGCTGGATGGGGCTCTGGGCAACATGGTCTAGTGGGGGATGTCCCTGCCCATGATGGTGGGGTTGGAACTAGATGATCTTTAAGGTCCCTTCCAACCCTGACAATTCTATGATTCTATAAACCCTGGGCTAGGATGTTGTGTTTGCATGGCTGTCCAGTTCTGGCCCCAAATGTGATTGACTTTGCAGTGTCAGCTGGAAAATATCACATAACACCTTGCAGAGAGTCTAGGAATGCCCTTGCTCTCTTCCCATGGCTTGCTGTGTTTTGGTGGCTCTTAGTCATCCATGCTTAGGTTTGCAGTTTGTTGTGGGATGAGGGGCTGCATGTCGAGGAGGGGAAGCACCCATCATTCAGCGGCTCCAATACCAGGGGCTGGGGCTCAACACTGCAGTGTCTCTTCCAGTCCTCCACTCGGGCCACAACACCTTGAGCTGTCCTGTGGGCATGGCTTCATAGTTTTCCCCACCTGAGGGAGGCAAACAGGAAGCCAAAGTCCATCCAGCTTAACCAAAAGCAGAACTTGCTGTTGCCTCATGACATTTGGATTGCTAACAAAAATGAGGCTGTCTTCTCTCCCTCCTCCTCCATTTCGCACTGCATCCCCAGCACCAGGAGCCCAGACACATTGCAAACAACTGCACGAGGGCTGCACAGCTCAGACATTTTGATCAGTTCATGTAGGACTACCATAGGCAAGGAGAGAGGAGAGCCTTAAGGAGGTGACAGCAACTTTATTTGATTGATGGGGTTTAGCTTTTGATGCAAAGCTCCACCTACTTAGCAACATATAAGCGTGTTTGCAGGTTTACAGATTTACTTCAGCACTCTCTCAGACCATCTTCCCCTTCTGCTACTCCTCTGGAAACAGTTCAAGTCGGTGTATTGTGCACGTAATTGATACTGGCTTTCTCAGCCTCCAAAAATCACATTAAAAAGATAGGCAGAACACGGGGGTAGGGATTTTTTCCAAATTGAAGTGAGAGGATTTGGGGGAGACCATGTGGCTATTCCAGCTGTTTTCCACACATGCATTTTGCTCATGGTGTGCATGTGCAAAACATGTCAAAAAAAAGCTCTCAGGGGACTTAGGAATCTGTCCAGCTTGTGGCAAATCCCTAGCACAGTCCAGCTCTCCTCCTCTGTGCCGCTGCCATTTGTAAAGTCCCCTTCTCCACAAGGCATTTCTGCAGTGGGAGTCCACTGAGGTAAAAAGAGGTTTTCAGAGAGACCAGCTTTCACAAGCAGAGGCTCAAAAGCAATCTCAAACAGCACAAAGGTAATGAAAGCCAGCCTGGTGAAGGACAGGGACACTTCAAATCCCACAGGTTGGGTGACCCAGTTCCCCTTCATGGCTTGCTGTGACTCACTGGAGCTGGTTGCCAGACATTTTCTTTGTCTACCAGTCCTGCATGTCACCATGGAGCCCAGCCCCCTTTCACAGGGGGGATGTTGAAATGAATATCCATTTCAACACTCCTTCAGCTCACTTCATAGCCCCAATAACAACAGCGTTAATATTTTAAACTGCTTTTGCAAGTCTGCTTTCTACAAGGCAGTTGAAAGGACACAAAAGCATTTTAACAATTTTATAGATCATCTCTGGGGTGCTTTTGTGATGTGGGAGAACAGAAGTTTTTTTGCCATTTGCCTATGGACAGCTGCCAAATTCACCTGTCTCCACCAAGCCTGGGAGGGCCATATCGCATCTCTCTGGAAACTCTGGGGCCAGCCCTGGATGGCTTCTCACTTTACTCAGCTGAAAAACATGTTGCACAATTTAACCCTTTGCCCATGTGCTTGCCTGGGTGTGTTACTTAAAACGAGCAACTCATTCCATTTGGGCTTAAAGCGGAGTAATAGCTTCTAGGTGGTTTGTTAGAAACCTAAAACCAGGATTTGTGAAAGACCTTCAGCCATGTGAAAAGCTTTCTAACCCTGCAAGCCATCCTACTGACTTCAGTCAAGCCTTGAAGTGTCCACAGCTCTCCTTTTGTCACTCCCTAATCACAGTTAACCAGCCCCCAAATCTGACCCCTTTTTAGTAGACTCCAATTTGACAAGGTGCTTAAGGATTTGTCTTTCGGACTAAAGTTTTATTGAGTGTTCAAAGTAAGGCATATTTTAGAGCACCTGAAGCCAGAAAGCAATGGCTTGACCCAGTGTATAAAATACAAAGCTAAGTATTAGATCTGTCACTGACTACATCTTCTTTTCACTTAATTTTGCAGGATCGCACTTTTAATCTCAAAAATTATCATTAAAGCCCTCCCGTGTAAATGGCTGATACAGGATAACTGAGCAGCTTTGTTTGCAAATGTTCAGAAAATATTTGCAGATCCTTATGTGGAAGGTGTGACAGAAGCGTAATTTACTCCTTTATGCATGAAATTCTCATTTTGTCTCCCTACTAATGAATATTTACATTCTCCACCCGCCTCTTCTGGAAAGAAAGGTGCATAAAATTATTCCCCATCACATTCTTTCACTGAGTTGGCAAAATACAGAGAAATACAGCAAGTTTAAATGATATGGAATATGCAGGCATAGCTTATCTAAGATCAAGCGTGCAGATCAAAATCAACAAAACCTCACAAAAGAAAGCCCCAAAAGATCTTTCATCTGCCTGATCCTGTTTCCCTGCCTACACCTCTTTTTACCCTACTGTAATGTATTAGTTCTGCTTTAGTTTCTACTCTGTGCAACCTTTCTGCTTAAGAAAGATTCTGTTGAGTCATTACCAGCATCAGCCAAACAGGCTTTTCAAGAATGGAGGAGAAAATAAAGGCTGTGGTTTTTAAATGAATTCCATGCTGCTTAACCCTTAAACCACTAGTGACTTCCAGACTTCCAACCAAGTTAATGCTGAGCAGAATAGGCAGCCGCTATGCCTGAGACGAGAGCACTGTTAGTGCTCCTCTAGGTGACCATACCAGAGGGAGAGAGACCTGCCCCTGCAGCATCAACTACGCTCTCCTAGGAGCTCTTTAGATATGGGAAAAGATGATGCTACTGGTGGCATGGCGGATCAGGCTGGCAAGACGCAGCCTCTCCTGGGATCCCTCCACCTTGACCTGTTCTAGTTGGTGTTCGGCTGTGACTCATCCCAACCAGAGCACCAACTGCCCCACACACGGAGGGGCTGCTCACTGCATCCTCCCCTCTTGCCCTGCTCACCCTGGTTACTGCTCAGGAAGCACCAGCTGTGCACCTGAAAGCACTCAGGAAAAAAATCATAGGAAAAGGCTACGCTATCTAACCCGTGCCCTAAATGCTCCCTCCTTGCTGCTTGAAAATACTGTCTCAGATTACCTACACAAAAGCAGAGGCAGGGAGAGGGGCTTTTCTACTAGAAGACAGTAGTCATGAAAGTAGAAATGGGAGACAGGCACATCCGTACCTCCGTGAGGTAGGAGAGATACACCACTTCTCCTTCCCCTGGCAGGTTGTATATAGGAGGGAATAGTGGTTGCCAAAATGATATAACTTGAATAAGCTCCTGGTACCTTGAGGTTTTCGGGGCCCCCAGAGGAGCTGACACTTGGAGTGAGAAAAGGCAGAGGAGGGGAAAGCGGAGAAGGTGATTTTATTTGCCTTGGTTTTTAAAGCAATCTCAGCCTGCTAAACTTTCAGTCCACGCTGCCAATTGCTATTTCCAAAGTTATCTTTTCACAGAGAAAGGCTGGAATCCTTCTCTTTCTCATTCTCTCGGTCTCCCTTTTTTAATGAAAGCTTAGTTTAGATCTGATATCACTTTAAAGGTTTGCTATCAAAGTTTATTAGACCCACTGGGACAGATCACAGTTTTCAGAGGCTCAGAGTTTCACAGCAGATAACTGTAAAGCGAACCATCCAATGTTCTGCAAAATGCTCATTTTTCTTGGGCTCATCTATTACACAATGCTGCACTGTTTCAAGCATCGCTAGAAGCAATCCCATTTGCTTACATGATGCTGGTCACAGTTTTGCCTTTAGAGCAAACTAGAGCAATCAGCAGTCCCCAGCGTGTTCCACTGGCTAATGCTAAGGTGAGTGAGACGCCATTTGCAGTGAAGGCAAACCCTACCGGCTCAATGGGATAATGCCTGCTCAGCAATTCTAGGAAAGGCCAGAACTGCAAAGAAGTGGTAGGACACATAAGAGCCTTCCCTGCTTAAAAACTAATGATAACTGGAAAAGAATACTCTGCCTAGGGACTATGGCTGAGAAATTTCAGCTGGAAAGCAAATAAATGAGAGGAGGGATTAGCAAGTCAAGCTTCCTATAGAACAGTGGTTGGTTTTTTGTTTGGTTCTTTTTTTTAATGAAGTCATTGGTATTATTATGTGGGTTTTAGTAGGCTCTCCTCCTAACAATGCATGGGAATAAACACCATATCTGGCATGATCTCTGACTGTAACATGTATCACGGAGACATCTATTTACAGTGTGAAAGGAAGGGAGCTGTTTCATTTCCCAAGACAGTAATGGAAAGCATGATGTGCTACAACTAAGGGTGGTGAAGCACTGGGAGAGGTAGTGGGAAAAAACACTCACAACAAACCAAAGAGCAAAAGAGTTTCAGGGCAGATATTTGCAGGATGCATCATCACCAAGAGAAGCTGGCAATCCTGGGAAAAGGCAGGAGAGGCAAAATGGCTGGCTCAAGCAATCAAGTCCTGAGGCCACCAATGTCCTGTCCTTCTGCTGCCACTTCACTTGGTTTTACACCCTTTCCTGTGGTTTCATAGTATCATTCCATCTTTCTAGAGCAACAGAGTAGACAAAACTCTGTGGAGCTGGTGGTTCTCAGATGCCCACGTTTCCTGACAGGCTTTATCCATCCAGAGCTTTCAGACAGTGAATGTCTCTCAGCATAATCACATGCAACCATTTGACAGCTCTTCTGTTTTGTGATTCCTTAACAGGTCATGCAGATGGACCAGAAGCTAGATGACATCCTGAACACACTCCAGGCTCAGTTTGAGGATCAGCCACAGGCACAGATGTCAGGGCCAACCACCCCACCTGTTCAACACATACAGACAACCTTGGATTCCCCACCAGTGAACGAGAAAATTTGAGAGCTGGAGGACAGCCACGTGTCACCCTCTCATTCTTTTAGTCCTATTAGCTTTCAGTCTTTGTGTCTCAGGATTCAGCTGTGTCATTGGTGAAACATTCTGCTGTAGTAGATTAAATGAAAAAAAAATGAGAAGCAGCAAGAAAGTAGTCATGACCTTAGGAGAGCACATAAGTTTTGCACCTGTTTTATTAGCCATCATTAGCTAACCTCTGCTGGCCTATGGTGGTCTCATGCATCTACCCCCACTCAGGCTGCCTGCACAGGCACAGGGTGCACTGTTGAGGTAAGCATCCCAGCGAGGTTTAGGGTGACCCGTTCATGGGCGCAGAAGGGGAAAAGGACTGTTTTCTTGGCATTTAATCACTAAGTTTAATGCTCACAGCATGCCCAAAAGGGTGAAAAGAGCCAGCATTTGAACATGAAACAAATGGAAATCAGTGAACAGGAAAATTAAACAGCATGTTTTGACTTCTACCAAGCAGTGAGGATCATAAGAAGGGCAGATTTATATATATGCTAGTGCGAATGACAAAGTAAAGACAACAGGCTACTGATTAAAAATATTGAAGTCTACACAGGCTGGTTGACATATGAAAGACTGAAGCAAAGACTTCAGCTAATTAAAGTAAAGGGTTGCAAATGAGATGAGATGCATGTTGGAACAGACAGGCAAGAGAGATACTATCTGCGTAGGCTTACTGCACAAGAACACTGTAATAGCTATCAGCTACTGCTGATGACTGTTATGCAAAATGTTCTCAAGCTTTTACCTTCATTCAGCAGCAGTTGTTGACTCCAGTTGCCTTAATTTTAACATAAGAAACCTTTATGGTAATTGGCTGTGAAATATCTCTAGAGCTCAATTCAAGTAACAGGGTGCTGCAGGAGGGCTGCAGCTGTGATTGAGAATGGCAGGGTTTCTTAAAGAAAACAGAAATGCACATACTGTTGATGAAAGTTAATCACTGTTTAAATAAACTGCTGTATATAGTTTTAAATGCTAGTATATACTTTTAAATGCTAGATACGTTTTTTTTCCTGTAATCTGGTTGTATACGTTGGCTGATATACTGTCACCGGGAAATGGATCTTACCTGACACTCCAGAAAAGGGATGATACAACACTGTTGCTAAATATGTAAATAATAAATCAAGCTAAAAAGGGTGCAGTGATATTTACTTACATCTTTTTAATATATTTGCATAACCAACCATTTGAATGAGCAGAAGTCTGCAGAGCAAAGACCTGATTCCTGGGAAATCCTAAATATATTCTATTCCCACTCATATCCATGGAAGCAAAGCCTGCACTGCATTTAAAAGCAACCTGAAAGACTGGTCCCTTAATAAGCATTTAGTTGGACCAATGACTGGTCCATTTCAATGTAATCAAATTAGCTTCTATTACTTGTACGTTTAAAACTGTTTCCCAGGTTTGTGTGTCTGGGAATTCAAGTTTGGAAAGAGCACAATGAGACTGATTCCAATCTTTAGATTGCAGGCGCGTCTTAGACAGAATATTAATGATGTGTGAGAGGCAAAAAAAAAAAAAAAGGCAATGTGGTTTTAATTAAGTCAGCTGACAAGCTGCCGTTCCATCTTGTCTGATTACTATAGAGTTAGTGAACATGACCAAATACAGCATGTAACATGGGAAAATGGTAAATAGTCAGTCAGAGCACTGAGTTGCTCTTGACTTTCAGTCACGGTCATAAGCCTCTGCAACAGTGCTTCATATAACCTTGTTGACTTTGGCCACTCAGCGCTAAATGAGCAACTGGACACCAAATGTAGGTACCATCTCACCATCCACAGGTTAAAAAAAAAAAAGTCTCCCTATAGATCCCTTTGCCACAGAGGTTCAGAAGATCAGCAGGGCAGTTTTCAGCAGGTGGGCTCAGGGACTTCTTTGGCCAACACAAGGTGAAACTTCCTTTTGGTACATTGCAGAGATTTGCAGGAGGGTTATGTGTGGTCACTATTTGGTAGACAGTACACATCGGTATTTTTCCCACCAATGAGTTTCAACAAATGTGTTAAGGCACTAGGCATACAGTAACACCTACTACTCTGAAGTGCCTGAAAAACACATTGAACACCCTTCCCCAGAAAATTCAGTTAGATGAAATCCAAGTAGTCTCAGCTATGGAGAGTGTCAGAGAGGACGACTGAGTGGGAGGAAAGGATAAAGAGGCACACAGTAGCTTCTTTAAAAAAAGAGGAAAAAAAAAAAAAATGTGCGCCAGTATCTGTGCATGTGTGTGTGCATGCATATCTTTTTTTTTAAACACACGACAAAGTTTTCCCAGCAACTCTTTGATGAGGCCAGAGCCTGAGCTTTTAAGTGTTTGAAAACCCTACAGTGCTGACCACCCATCTGCATTACAGCTGGCCGCTGTGAGCACTGCAGTGTGGCATGACATGTTGACATGTTCAGACAGCACCATCGACACATGACCACAACCATCGCTATTGCCACAATGATGGAGCGATAAGGGTGTGGCCAGAGCAAACTGCAGTGAGGAACAAGGAAGACAGGTGGGAGACACCCATTTTCACACCACATGGTGATATTAATGGCAACAAGTAAAAACAAAGGAGCTTAGCCTTACTTAGGCAAATCTCCATACCCACACCTAAGACAAGAGTTGCCATGTAACAGAGTCTTTCTGATTGCTGGAGTAAAAGTATCCGGGAGTAGCAGTGATACAACCATCTAGTAATACTGCTTGACCCTTTCTCTGAGCGGAAGTGGTTTTGCACAGTGAACAGACTGCACAGTAATGTATTTGCATGTCATGAGTATTTTGATTGTCCCTCTACCAAGATGTGCTATTCACAAACATTCAGCAGCAAGACATGATTTTCCATGCCAAGAACTACTCAATGTGGTTTTGTTAGGCCTTACCATCCATTAAGCAGGTAGTAACAGGTCATTGTGTACGTAGCAACAGTGAAATGGAAAGAGCAGGGAAGAAGCACAGGGATGAGCTTCAGGAAACTCCAAAGCCCCAAGGAATCGAATCCTCTCACAATCACAAGTCCTATGAAGTCGTAAGATGATCTAGTCCATCAAGGAACAGTATCAGAAGACCATCAGGAGCACCATGGCAGGTTTTGCTAAGTTTGTTAATTGCCATATGGATTGGTTTGTTGAAACACCACCAGAAGTATCTTTTGGAAGAGTTCTTCTAAGGAAAACTTGTCATAATTCTTGCATGTGATTGGAAAGAAATTAAATTTGTCATAAAGATTATATGCTCCCACAGTTTACTTCCTTGATCTAACTGCCTGACATGCCTGAGCTTACTCTTACAGGCTGGAGTCCACCAGGGAATAAATGTATAGCATAGCTGCAGAGGAATTTTTTACTCCTATGTATGCCATTATTTAAGTAGTTATGTGAAATCCTGGTTGGAACGTTATTAATAGAGATCTTGTCCAAACCCCTAACTTCTCTAAGAGGACAAAGAATTCTGACTGTGCATTTTCTTTCTGAGAATTGTCAGTATCATAGAAACATCAAATGGTTTGGGTTGGAAAGGATCTTTAGGATCTTCCCGTCCAACATCCCTGCTGTGGGCACAGACATCTTTCATTAGATCAGGTTGCTCAAAGCCCTGCCAGACTTGACCTTGAGTACTTCCAGGGAGGGGACATCCACAATTTCCTTATATAAAATATAAATTTACCCTCTTTAGGTTTAAAACTATTGTCCCTTGTCCTGTCACTACTGGCCCTGGTAAAAAGCTTGTCCTGATCTTTTTTATTAGCCCCCTTTACATAGTAAAAGGCCACAATAATGTCTCCCTGGAGACTTCTCATCTTCAAACTGAACAATCTCAACTCTCTCAGGCTTTCGTCATATGAGAGGTGTTCCAGCCCTGTTATCATTTTTGTGGCCATCTGCTGGACATGTTCAAGTCCATGTCTGTCCTGTACTGGTGGCCCCAGAGCTGAACACAGTATTTCAAGTGGAGTCTCATGAGACCAGAATAAAGGGCAAGAAGCACCTTCCTAAACCTGCTGGCCACACTTCTTTTTATGCTGCCTAGGGTATGATTGGCTATCTGGGCTGCAAGTGCACATTGCTCCCTCACATCCAATTTTATATCCACCAGTATGCTCAAGTCCTTCTCCACAGGGCAGCTCTCAGTCACTTCATCATTCAGTCTGTACTGGTGTTGGAGATTGCCCCAACCCAGGTACGGGACCTTGCACTTGGCCTTGTTGAACTTCATGCAGACAACACTAAGTTGAGCAGGAGTGTTCATCTGCCTGAGGGTAGGAAGGCTCTCCAGAGGGATCTGGACAGGCTGGATCGATTGGCCAAGTCCAGCTGTATGAGGTTCAACAAGGCCAAGTGCCAGGTCCTGCACCTGGGTCACAACAGCCCCAGGCAACAACGCTACAGGCTTGGGGAAGAGTGTCTGGAAAGCTGCCTGGTGGAAAAAGACCTGGGGGTATGGTCGATAGCTGGCTGAACATGAACCAGCAGTGTGCCGAGGTGTCCAAGGAGGCCAACGGCATCCTGGCCTGTATCAGGAATAGTGTGGCCAGCAGGACTACAGAAGTGATTTTTACCCCTGTACTCAGCACTGGTGAGACCACACTGAATCTTGTCTTCAGTTTTGGGCCCCTCACTACAAGAAAGACATTGAGGTGCTGGAGCATATCTAAAGAAGCGCAGCAAAGCTGATGAAAGACCTAGTGAACAAGTCTTGTGAGGAGTGGCTGAGGGAACTGTGATTGTTTAGCCTGGAGAAAAGGAGGCTGAGGGGAGACCTTATCGCCCTCTACAACTGACTGAAAGGAGGTTATAGTGAGGTGGGAGTCAGTCTTTTCTCCCTAGAAGCTAGTGATAGGACGAGAGTAAATGGCATCAAGTTGTGCCAGGGGACATTTATGTTGGATATTAAGAGGAACCTCTTCACTGAAAGGGTTGTCAGGCACTGGAACAGGCTGCCCAGGGTGGGTAGTTGAGTCACCATACCAGGAGGAGTTTAAAAGATGAGTAGATGTCATGCCTAGGGGCATGGCTTAGCAGCTGAGTTGGTAGGGCTGGGACAATGGTTGGACTTGGTGATCTAAAAGGTGTTTTCCAATGAAAACTATGCTATGATTCTACAATTCATGAGGTCCACGTGGGCCCATTCCTTGAGCCTGTCAAGATCCTTCTGGATGGCATGTCTTCCCTCCAGCGTATCAGCTACACCACTCAGCCTGGCGTCATCCAGAAACTTGCTAAATGTGTACTCAGTCCCACTATCTACATCATTAATGAAGATGTCGAACAGTATTTGTCCCAGTACAGACCCTTGAGGGATATCATATATTACTGGTGTCCTTTATAACATTGAGCTGTTAACTGAAACTCCTTGGATGCAACCACCCATCCAATTCCTTATCCATCTAATATTCCATTCATATCTCTCCAATTTAGAAGTAAGAATGTTATGGGGGATCCTATCAAAGGCTTTACAGAAATCCAGTTAGATGACAGCGGTTGTTCTTCCCCAAGTGATGTAGTCACTCCATTGTAGAAAACCGCTAGATTAGTCAAGCATGATTTGCCGTTGGTGAAGCCATGGTGGCTGGCTGTAATCACCTACTTGTCTTTCATATGCTTCAACATAATTTCCAGGAGAACTTGTTCCATGATCTTACTGGACACTACAGTGAGGCTGACTGCTCAGCAGTTCCCGGGATCCTCCTTGTTACCTTTTATAAAAATGAGTGCTATATTGAGTATTCCCTCTCAGCCATGGCTCTAACATGAGTCAAAATTATAGAAGGTATTCCCAGAGAAGTCCATTTGTGTGTTTTCACCTCCATTATTATTAACATTAGTGCACTGATGTTCATCCTCTAAATTTCTCCATGATGGGAGTCCAGCACACACATCAAACACCCAGCTGCTGATCAAAGAGTACAAATGCAAGCTTATTCCTACAGCAACTCTTCTCAGATCAGTAAAATAGTGATAATACTGTGAAGTAGCATGGTTCAGTGAAGTTTTCTGCACAGAGTAGCCACGTCTGCAATGGTCTTACACTGTCTTTTGACTCAGAACAGAGGCATAGAGCAGGCAACCAAGGTTTCTCAAGGCCACGGTATCAGCAGGGGTGGCTGTCAGGAATGCAGTCTGCCAATGCCTCAGAAGACAAGAGTACAGGAGATCAAGTGAAGATTAGCTATTTATTTTCAAAGAGATCACATGTTCTTCTACCTGATCCAATTTCACTGTGAAGATACATGGTGTCCTCCCTTGCTAGAGACATCGACACCAACCAAAACAAGATTTTCCACATTCCTTTTAATAATACATGGCATCCTGAAGCCTGCTGTCTGCCTATGATGATGCAAGATGTTCAGAAGTCATTACAACAAAGCCTAAGGGGATTATTTTCTCATTTCCATAATTACACAGTCAGTAATATTATCTTGAACCAATCTTATCTCACAAGGTATACCCAGATCTTTAATGACGATATTTCTGAAGTGATGTGTGGGATTAAAGTCCTGCGTATTATAAGTCTGTGGCAGTGAGGGAGATAAAAATTTCAGCTTTCATCAGCTTGGGGCTTTCACTCCTAAGAAAAGGTAATTGCACCCCCAAAACAGCCAATATGGGTCACAGATCAAAAATCTGCTGCCTCATCTGGAACTTTCTCTCCATCTCTGAAGAGTAAAAAGTAAGAAAAGACTCTCCAGCCACAGATGTCCATTTCAGAATTAGGTCCATTTAGCGGTACTGGAGGTTTTCCATCCACCTGCCTTGTCATGGCATCACCACAGGAGCCTGTGCTGAAAGCTCCTGTCACCTCTGTAGTGCCATGAGTAAGCTTCCAGCTCACTAGCTATAGAGAATGAGCAGGGTTCTTTTGGTGCTTCTTTTCTCAGTACCTCAAGAAATTTTCTCTTCTTGCTGACATTTTAAACCTAATCCCTGAAAGATCTGCACTCATAAATATATTTAGGATGTGGTGTATCTCATGGAGCCTTAAATGGCAGGGCTTCTTCAGGACCATTTTACACAGTCTGAACAACATGTTTTGAGGACTAAAATAGCATTGGATGAAGAATCACAATCATCAGAATTGCATTATTTAGTATTCTGAAGGAGTGCATGGTACAAACATTGCAACAGCCCAGGGAAAGTATGGTGAAGAGCTCAAGTGAAGTTCTCTCTCAGGCATGATTTCGAGCTCAAACAGAGCCCAACCAGCAAAACTAAACAAGATGGTACTCTTCTACCTCTGTGGTAGGAAAAGATTTAAGTTTATCTCAGCCTGCCTGAAGAGCAACCTATTTTCTTAGTTGAATCAACCTCTACTCTTAGTCAAGGGACACTCAAAAGTAGCTGGAAATACTGAACACTGAAACAGAGAAGAAAGTCTAACTAACTTTTGGAATGTCCTGTCAATCATCCTTATCTTTTTTCCCATCACACACTACCTGCTTTTCTATCCTCCAGAGAACCCCAAACTCTGGATTATGTTCTTGTTACTGGTGCTGGGGGGTATGCATGTGCTCTCTCCTGTGCTCTCCTGCTCTCTCTCCGTCACACAGTGAAAGGTGTCTGTCAGATGGGAAAAAGTAAAACAGCAAAAAGCATCCTCCCTACAATGAGATGTTTTACCAAAATACTTACTATGTTGTGTTTAGCCCTTATTATGGTTTGCCATGGCTCCCGAATGACTCCATAAAAGTACAATGTCTCTGCTTAGATTCCTGGCTGAGCACCCATTCGTCTCGGGGTTTGGATTTGGTACATGTGGGTTTGTGAACAGAATTTTAACTCATCTTCAGAGTGTTATTTGATCTCCCCCTGGGGTGGGTGGAGCTGCATGGAAGGGACTGACTTGATGTGAGCGCTGAAGGGAAGGGGATTTTTGAACTCTGTGATTAATGTAACTGCTGTAGCTCGTCCATCCAATCAGACTGGCAAAGGTTGTTCTTTGTTTAACCAAAGAATCATAATTTTCAAGAACAACGTCTGCTAAACATTTGCCTGAGGCTTACCTCAACCTTAGAAGGAAAAGAAAATTCACATTTGAAAAATACCTGATGAGCACTTCTTACATATAACTAAAATGCAGTTTTTCTTCTTTATTGCCACGTACCTTGGGTTGTCACACTTATTGATAGGTGCCTAAACAGAGCCACGTAGGTTTTTTACACCTACTTTACCTAAGGACCAAGCTACAGAAAAGCAAAGTCCACGGTGTTTCAAACAAAGCAGCCTCTGGCCAACTCACAGATTATAGACAATCCTCACCAAAAAGGTCTAAGAGGTTGTTTTCTTTGCCAAGAGATGAAAGAAATGCCTAGTAAAGCATTCCTTGAGAGATGAAAATGCTTTCAGCAGGGTAAGTACAGCACTGGGTGTCCATGAATACCTCTTGCTGCCAAGACGATCAGAGTGCTTGAGGAGCAGAAGGGACAGGAGCAGGCTCTTGTCACGTCTCCTGGCTTCTTCTTTATCAAGTAAGCAATGGTTCGGCTAGCCCAGCTCAGTCATCTCTGACACCACAAGTGATGTGACAGCAGACAATGCTTTTGTGTGACAGTCCCTCTGCCTATAGCTTGTCCTTTTTCAGTCCTACAGTGTAATATGAAGTTACTCTTCTCCTGGAGTTTGGAGACTTGGGAGACTTTGCAAGTAGCTTCTGAGTTTTGATCCAAATGATCCCAGCCCTCCATACATTCTGAGGCAGAGGGAGATCCATCCCACACCTAGTCAGTAGGGTCCTTCATGTTTCTGGTGGAGAGGCTGAGGTTTATATCATCAAGGTGTGGGGGAAGGGGAAGCACCCATGCACTATTCCTGCAGCAGAAGAGCAATTGCCTGATGCAGTGTCCTCATTCTTTTTGTTTTCTTTGCTGGGAACTTTCTCCTTTCTGAAACACTAAACAGTTCATTCCTTCCAAGCTAAACAAATCATTCTGCCAACTACTGACTTTTTTCTCCTTTCTACTTCTAATGGTTGTCAATGTATAAGTTTCCCTTTGTTTGATAGCAAGTCAGGAGGCCAAGAAGAGCTAGGGATAGCTGCTGTGACACACCCATACTGTGCCAAATCCTTCAACTTGGCTACACCACAAGTATCGTCACTCTTGGATTCCACCAGCCATGTTGGACAACTCCCAGGAGGCTACTGTTTTGGTCAGAGACTACCAAAAGGGTGTCCGTCCTCAGAGCCATGTATGACGCTTTTACTGCTCTGATTATTCCTCCCCTCTTTGTTATTGCGTTATTCCCCACACAACAGTCCAGTTAAGCCAGTCTTCCAGATTAGGAAGGCTACTGCATTAGGAAAGCAACAGCAATAAACTTCATCATGAACCACAACCTAGTCCAAAAGACTACAGCTGACAGCCTACAGCCATTCTTCTCCATGGGGTTTACAAGGACAAGCATTAGGAACAAGAATGAGAATTGCTGCAGAGACACAAACCACTGAGAAGTTTTGTATTTGATGGGTCTGTGGTCAAAGCAGACTAAATTCAATACAGGTAGGAATCTAACAGAATCAACAGACTTACACCACAAACAAATTTGGCTTGATCTCTTTTACCATGTGTCTGAATAAACAGTTTGTAGGTTAAAAATAGACCTAATTTCATGAACATTACTGGAACACTGAATTAGAGTTGAAACTTTCCAGTGGCCTGCAAAACCCCTATATTACAATGGCAGGTAGTGGTTTTTATTCCATGGAAAATGCATGTGTTTGAAAGCAAGAGACAGACTTGATGGAGGTGCCCAATGGCCGTGATTAGTTTTGCCAATGGCATTGCTTTGAGTGGATTCTCCGATTCCTGAGCTTCCCTTTGAATTTAATATACAAACTGTACCCAAAGGAAAAAAAAAAAGAAAATGCACCAGAATCTGCACATTCTGCCTGACTTGAGACCAAAGTCTGAGAAGGTTGCTCTGTGTTGTGTGTTAATTCAGTTCAGCTGAACTAAAATGGTAAAATATTGAAAATATGTCAGTAATTATCAGGTGGAAATAAAGGTCCCAAATTATCTGGGCCTTGCCCATGCACCCATTTTGTAGACATAACATCATTTTCACCAACAGCATTTTGCACAAAGCTGAAAATTAAGATGACAGTGGAACTGTTGAGTAATCATAAAACCAGATTATCCCCTCAGGCACAAATAGCTGAAGGAGCGGTTTGTGGCAAGGAATCACCTATGACAATCATCTCTTTCATGTCCTGGGAGAAAGCTGCTCCAGGTACCCCCCTTCCACCCAACCCACTCTCCAATTTGGGTGAAGTCACGTGTTTGGCCTTCAATATGTAGCCCTCACCTATATGACTGTTTTGGAGAAACAGTAGGATGAGATTTAGCTTCTTCTGGTTTCTTCTAAAGTAATCTGGAGCAGAAAGTAAAGGAGTATGAGGGCAGAGTACTCTGTGTGAGGAGGGGAGATACCTGGGCTGATAACAAGGCCAGCAAAGACCATAGTCTCACCAGCAAGAACCCAGTCCCACAGGACTCGAGCAAGAGCAGCAGAGCAGGTTTCACCAAGAGTCCTGATCACCTGCCAAATCCCATGGTAGTGAAAAAGAAGGGAGGTCAAGCTGGGAAGTCAAGGCGTGGGATCAGGCTCCAGATCAATGGGGTCCATGGCAGCATCATGGCTGCAGTTCAGCTGCAGCATAGCTCAGGTGGGCACCAGTAGTGAGAGACCTTCAGTTTCAAAGCAGCTCCCAAGCAACACAGGGGACACGGAGGCATCCTCCAGGCCTCTCCTGACTGCAGCTCCTATCAGCTAAAGCCTGGCAAGAATGGGAAATGAGGTCTGTGTCCTTCCCACTGCCTCCATCTCGTATACCTGGCACATCATGGCACAGCACTGGGTGCCAGGGGGCAGGGGAGTGGAAATGGGGACAATGGGGCAGGGGATCCCCTGCTCCCCGCCTCCCAAGCAGCATGATCCCCTCTCACAGTGGGTTATGTGCTCCTTGCGGGTGCTCAATAGTGCTGTTGAAGTGGGGGTTATAGATTGTCCCTGAGGAAAGAAAATCTTGAAACAAAAGGATTATAAACTTATCTGGAAACCTGGGGAAAATGCCTACAAAAGAGTAGGGAGAACTGGACGAATAAAAAGTCCCCCCACTCCCAGGTGCCTCAAAGTAAACAGTGGAAAGGTTGGACACTCAAACAGCTTTGCTTTCATAGAGTGTCTTTTTTTTTTTTTAGACTTTTGGTTCTGTTTTTCTTCTTTATCTCTGCCCAGCAGCCACTGACAGATGACCTTTAAAGCCCCAGAGAGCCGCACCAGCAGGTGATTTACTCACAGCTGTGCCAGTCAACAAACCCAAGGGGGGCAGAGGTCACAGCCAGCCAGGGCTGTCCAGAGAATTCAAGGGTGGGATTTAATTAAAGAAAGATGCATTACGCTTTTTATTGATTTGTGTGCATAAACACGAGAGAGCCTTTTCTTTTTCTCTTTTTTTTTTTTTTTTTTAAAATTGTTTTGTTTTGTTCTCACTCCCTGCTGCACCTGGACATTTCATCCTGGATGTGTCACCCCAGCCGGCATGCTCTGCCTCCCAAACCCCCACCCCAGCTCACCCCCCACCCCAGGACGCCACTGAAATCCCATCTCACACTTCCAGAGAGGCCTGAGAACAGGTGGGGAGGAGGCAAGCAGAGGGGAACCTAGCAGCTGATGGTGCACAGCGTTCTTGCTTGTCCCTCAACAGTCATGAGGTGCTGGATGTGTATTTTGGGGCAGGCTGGTTTCTTTTTCTCTCTCCCCCTGTAGTAAACCCTGGCTCTTCTGTCTTCTGGATGATCTATTAGGAGAGGGGAGAAAAAGGCCATTAAAAGAACAAGTTGTAGTCTTTTTGTTTTGTATAGAAACAAGGGCTTGTCCACTGAAGACTGTGGTTTTGGAGCAGCAAAATGCAGAGTAAAATGGAAGTCCAGTGGCTCTGTCATCACAACCCAGTATAATTCATTATTTTCACCCATGCATCTGACCCCCTTTTTTTGCTAACTCAGACTTTTATTATCACTATTATTGTGGTGTTATTTTAATCTGATTTTTTGAAATATAATATTCACATGTAAGCAAACTGCCATACAAGCTAGAACTAGAAATGAATGAGTCTTTAAAGACCTAGCTCTTCAAATGTGGAAATTCAAGTAAATGCAAGCTCAGCACTGGCAGACACAAGTCACAACCCTTTTCCTCTCAGTATTTCTACCTATTTGGCTTTATATCCATACACTGATGGCAGCCATTGTTCACAGGTCAGAATTCTGCAGCCCTAAATTGAGGCAAATTCTCTCCAAAAATGGATGTTCTTGGCATAGCTGACTGGCCTGGAATGTCTAGATCTAAACTAATTACACATCTGTCACGGACTTCCCGTCATCCCGCCAAAACTGGGATGCCTGTGTTTGACTGAGCCTTTCAACACTACCAAGGCATCTGTATGTCCAGCTTCCTTTAAAATGCATGAGAAATAAGTATCCAACATCACTATGTGGCTTTGAAAATCACCCTGCAATCTCTATCCCTCATTTCCCAGCTGTAAAACAGGAATAACAGCAATTCCTATCCCATATCTGCTTTATCAGTCTTGTCTATGCAGACCATAAGCTCTACGAGACATGAACTGGCTGCTACTAAATATAGGTACAATGTCTAGCACAGTTTTTATTAGAGCCCCTAGGCACTACAGCTCCATAAATACCCATGTTGACTTTTTCAAGATTAAGAACACATCAATGGGAGCTTTACTTGAGTAAGAACTGCAGGATCTGGCACCAGTGCTTTTAAACCCTAATAGGAACGAGAGAGTCTCAACCCTCTTCCAGCCTCATTCAGTGGTATCAATGCTTTTAATACCAAGTCTGCTGTTGTGACACAAAGGGTATGTTTCTCTTGGTGCTGTTTCTTGGAAGTGAAGAGCCCTCCTGAAGTTTTCATTTTCTTTACTGAAAAGCCCTGCTATGGTAAATCATCAGCTCACCAAATTTATAGGAGGCACAGCACTTGGTATGTCACGTCTCAGAGCCCAGCCTAATGATTCACTTACTTATGCTTTTGTTCCTTTGCTTTGTAGTTCTCTTGATTTCAGCAACTGTCTATCATTTTCATGTGGCTTGCTGACTAGAATGCCCCCTACTACACCAATAATCATTGCCCTGCTAGAGTGTTTATTACTGACTGAATGGCTGCACAGACTGGTAAAATGACCTGAGCTGTATGAATTTTCCTTCAAGTCTCTGGGGCCTCACAATTCTTGAAAGAATGTAAAGCAAGGGAGGGAAAAAAACAAAAAAACAACCAGCTTAGTTGTGGTGAAAGGTCAAAGTCAAGTTTTCATGCAATAGCAGATTTCTTTGCTGCCTTTGGCATCTCTGTTACCAGGCACTCACCACATCACCTTCAGTATTCAAAGGACAGCTATGAACTTCCCATGGGGTGAGAACTGAGCCAGGTAACATCTGACAGCCTATTGTGCATCTGTGCATCAGGAGACTGTTCCTTAAATTGTATGTGGTCCTCCTCTACAGAACATGCATGGATAGAGTCCCAACATGCTGGTGACATCCGGGTTGGTTGGGTTGCATTTGAATTGAGGTTTGTGGTAGGTGCACTGTAAAAAATAAACCAAACAAACCACATGTACACATGCAAAACCCAGTGACCAATACAAGATAATACACAGATGTGTAAATAACTGTGGGAAGATTTCCAAAACACAGACTCCATCTAATTTTTATCAGTGGTTTGTTTTCCCTCTGGCTAAGATTCTCAAAAGTGGGTGCCTAAAGTTAGTCTCCCCTGGGTAAAAGCTTCAAAAGCATCTTAATAACACAGGAATCTAAGGGCCTAGTAGAACACTTCTTAAAGGCTCTGGAAAATCTCAGCCCTCCATCCACATCTTTAGTGATGTGATTTTTAAATGCTTGTAGCTCACAACAGCTGCTCTTGCAGCTGAGGGTGAGGATTCTTCCAAGGAGCTTGAAGAAGTGGGGCATCCATCACACTTTGTCTCCTGGCCTGACACTCTCCGAAAAGTCACACCTAATATGGATTTCCATGTTCAACGTTGAGTCTAACCTTAAGCCTCAATTTTTCAAAATTCCTGGAGTCAGTTTCATAGAATCATAGAAACATAGAACAATTCAGGTTGGAAAAGACCCTGGGGATCATCGAGTCCAACCATTAACCCTACACTACAAGTTCACCCCTAAACCCTATCACTCAACACCACATCTAAGCAACACTTGAACACATCCAGGGATGGCAACTCAACCTAGGCAGTCTATTCCAGTGTCTGACCACTCTTTTCCAGTTTCTGACCACTCGTTCTGTGAAGAATTTCTGCCTAATGTTCAGCCTAAACTTGCCCTGTTGCAAATTGAAACCACTCCCCCTGGTTCTGTCCCTAATTACCTGTGAGAAGAGACCAGCACCAACCTCTCTACAATGTCCTTTCAAGTAATTGTAGAGCATGATGAGATCCCCCCTCAGCCTCCTCTTTGTCGAACTGAACAGACCCAGCTCCCTCAATCGCTCTTTGTAAGATCTATTCTTCAGGCCCTTCACCAGCTTTGTTGCCCTGGATGCCATGCCATGGATGTCACACTGTGGAATTTGTGTTTACCACAGTAAATTCAGACCACAAGTACTGTCATTTTGAGGAAGATTTCACAGCACTGTTATTCCCATATCCACAGCCCATCATTGCTGTCAGATGTGCTAGCTCTAGGCATTAGAGGGTATAAAGGGCACTAAATAAACAAGCACAAATTCTTCTCTCACGCAAATTTTATTACAACTTTATGAGGGAACTGTAAAAGATTTCTGTGTTCAGATTCTCCTTACGGAAAGAAGATTTTTTCCATAGTACTAAAACAGAAACAAAACTAAATTTCACCCTAGGAAGAAGAGCAGAAGGACTCCTGGCACCGCTACTTTGGAGTAAGCTATTCCGTACTAGTTATCCTAAAAGAGCTCCCCAGGGAAAAGGTAGAGCAAAAGGTGCTTTTTCCTTCACTTACTGAACAGGCTAGCTCTTGGAGCAGAAATCAAAGGAGCATGAAGGTTTGGCCTGACATATAACTCCAGGTATGCAGTGTATCTCATGCACGAGGCTGCATGTCTGGGTTGTGACTGCAGCTAGGGGAGAACGTCGTCTCCCAAAGGCAACGCATCCCTTCATGGAAAAGGTAATTCAGAAACAGAGGAGGAAGTGACCTTTGCCACTGTCTAGTTGTCTCTCCCAAGAGGACAGGAGGAGACAACTGAAGTAAACCCAGGCCAAGGACCAGAAGGGATCAACACAACTACAGAAACCCTGGCAGATGCCAAGGGAGAAGCATCTTTGGAAGCACTCTCCAACTACGTTCCCAAAACACTGCTGGGAATGCGAATGGAAAGTGCTGCTGACAAGCAAATCAAAGAGAAGCAGTAAAAAAGTCAAAGGCAAAAAAATAAATCAATGCAAAACCTCTCCATCTCAGCTAGGCCTAAGCAAGCATTTTACTCACTGAATTTAGTCTTGTTCTCATTTTCATATGGGTCAACTAGAGGCTATAGCTTCCTAATCTTATGTATCGATCTCATGTCTGAGGCCTTTTCAGGACGTATCATATGTCTCTGCAATGCTTGTCAGCCATTTGTTATGATATCAGAATTCATGCAATACCAGTCAGCTTCACTATATACAAGGTCACACAGTGTATCATTTTTGGTCCCCAAATAAGGTTTTCTGATGCAAAAACCAAATATCTTTATTCACAAGGTGGCAATTCTCCACGCAAATATTCTCTATTGTTAACATTTTCAGTTGCTATTAATATTACTGCCAGTAAACTATTCACTGTGGAGCATGTACAATGAAGAAGAGGCACTTGAAGGTCAGAAGGAATCAATATTAATGAAAAGTAAACATACAAGTCAGGGAGGAATCACAAACCCAGCTTGAAGCTAATTTGGTTTTTTATTCCAGCAAATACGCATGGTTGCTTTTGCATTGTATTCACAAAGTTCTTGTTTGGGAGTGTTGTTAGGAACTTTTGAACTCGCCTTCAGTTTCTAAGCCACTGTGTCGTCAGCCAAACGTCTCTTATTCACCAGCGGCCCAATGCAGTTCTAATTCAAGAAAATGACAAAATTTCCTTTGCTGTCAATAGGGGAGCTCCTAACATCCAGTTTCCTAAAGACCCTAGAAAAGACACCAGCCACGTTGTCTGTGGCCTCTACACAGAGTCATAAGCCCTTTTGTGAGCTATCGTTCTGCTTCAACGTAGAACATATCTTCCACGTACTGGTGCTTCGTGCTAAATATGGAACAGCAATCAACATCTGCGGAGAGCTTGTATTTGGCATGTTTACACGAGTATTTATTCCTCCTTTGTCTTCAAGTAACTACTATATAATGTATTTGGTATGATTAATTGTGGGAATGTTGCTCATCCCAGCGTAGCATGACATCTCCAATTACGTGACATCTTTCTCTCATTTGTAAGGGAAGAACTGATTTTTGTATCTTGACATGTTTATCATTGTGAGGTTGAGCTAGTTATCTTATATGGGCCTGCTCCCTAGTTCTCAGGGTTGACAGATTATGGTGTCACATTAAAATCACATATGCCTTGTTATTGCAGCTGCATCTTGAAAGGAAAGCAAATAGAGGAATCTCCACCACACAAGTGCTGTAAGATGATGTTTTGTTCAATCAGCCAGTGGTTTGCAAGGTTGTTTTAGGCTATTATAACTTATATAGTAATTTAGTATTTGACTTTCCCAACATTTTTTTAAATCTCAACAGTGGAAAATTTAACACACATTTCCATAGTCCTGCACAAGCTTCAACCAATCAGAAATTTGCCCCGTGGGTGGGATTTGCCTCACCTAATTTGAGCCATCTATTTAAAAGCTGGGCATCTGCTCTAAATTAAGCACTCAGTCTTAGTCACCAGTGACAGACAGATGCTTCTTGAGAGATGACTTATCCCACCTGGTTTCAACAGGAACTTTAGAATAGAGAGTCTAGCACCCTTGCCCATGGATGCAGAGCAAAGCAAAAAGAGGAGCTGCAGTTCACAGACAAGGCTCTTGTTACGACCCCATCAGGGCTGCCCTACTCAATAATGGTCATTCCAGATGAGTGGTACATTACAGAGGACACATGAAGGAGGAGATGAAAAATCAGATATGAGGAAAGCCTAAGGATTCAGTATTTTTTACCAATGGAAAAAATGCATCTCTGTAGTTCTGCTTCAAAACTTGCAACATTTTTGTCTTTAGGATTTTTCAAATGCATTAATGCAAATATGTATTCAAAAAGACATTTCAAAAGAGCTGTGAGATCCAGGCTAAAATTTTCATCCTGGGGAGTCCACAGAACTTTACACAAAATTCAAGTCACCAGGCAGCATGAGAAAACTACTTTGAAACACATCTCTAGACTTCATGTTTTGAGCGGCCAACTTAGCTACTGAAGCACATGTGGTGTTGTTGGGGTTCACACAAGAGGACCTAGAAGTCCAACTGTACCATCACAGAAACAGGGAAATAAGCCTCAATCACTGGATGAACAGAGTATTCCTCTTGCTTCCTTGCAGTAGGACTCCAGGCAGTGCAGCTATTCAAACAAGGTGCTGTTTACCTACCTTGGAGTTTCCAAACTAAATGAGTGTATCCAAGGGTCCACATGCAGTTTAGTTCATGCGTTAATGAAAATCTGCCCAGCAGCTTGGATGGGAATCTAAAACTGTATTTGTTTCTGGAGTATAAAACTTAGTGTTTCAGAGAAAAATTAGGACTTTGAGATTTGGGAAAACACAGAAGGCCAGAATGATGATCTGAGATAACAACACGTAAGAGGGTTTCTGGTGTCCTGATAATGTTTGTTGTAGGTGTTTTGTCTCTGAGCAGAAGGAGAAGTGACCCTTTGCAGATACTCATTCAGTCTTACCATAGTTTGAAAAAGTATTCTTTTCAGGAGGCTCTTACAGTCCAAGACACAAACATGTGAAGGTTTCTTCTAGATGCACTTAAACAGAAAACCTTCTCCACATAGAAACCTGGGAGACCAGTATTCTTATTTGCAAGCGCATGGGTGTTTCCCCTCACCCTACTCATTCCACAATTGCTTTTATTGGTAAAGGCAGAGCTGTAGCAGCCAAGATCAAGTGAATGTTCAGTTCAGTAATTGCTGAATTCCTCAGCCTAGAAATTATTTTCTGTGCAGGCAGGGCAGTAGACTGCATGAAACCTCTTCCCATCTCTGCAAAGCATAATCTTCTGGAAACACTACCTTGTGTTTTTCATTCTAGTTATTGGTATAATAATTACTTCATTATTCATACTTAACGCTTAGCTCTTGCAAACTGTTTCAGCTCCAGTGCTGCTGCTTTATTTTGGCTGCCATGGGAATGAGAGGGAAGAACTGGTAGCCCTTACTTCCAGAAAATGGACCTGCATAAATTCTACCCCAGTACACAGGTAGATGAAAGACTGAGTCTCTAATTTTTCATTAACCTGCACTTTCCACTAGTAAGTGTGCAGGTTTTTATGTTGATGATTTGTGTATGGACACAAAAAAGCAAGACACACACGCATGCATGCACATATAGGACTAATGCTCGACACAGCAGCAGCAATACAGATAAGTTGTCTCTCCCATAGCTTACAATTAGGAGTTACCATTAATGGACCTGGACGACTTCCTAAAAGGACTAATTAGTACTTTAATTGGTTCTCTCCTCATTGTATTTTTGTTTACTGGTGCCCATAGGATCTCCAGCTGTTAAGCAGTTTTCCAATTAATAATGCATTTGAACTAAATAGTCCACTTTTTTTGACTCAGCCATTTTCCCACCTTGTTTACTTAGCTGACTTAGAGCATGTAATTTCTCAGCTGCTGAACGGTGCCACTGTCTCTGGGCAAGGGCTGCCTGGTACCCTCCATGTCCTATGTGGGACCTGTTGTAGCCCTCTCTCCACAGATGGAGAGGGACTGACTTTTTGAACGTCCACCACGGCACTTGTGGTTTCTCTTAAAGTTTCATGGCCAGTCCCTTCCAGTCCTCCCCTTTCCTGAAAGTTTCTGTTGTTTTTGTTTCAGTAATGACTCAGCTGTTTATTTTATGCTTCCTGTTTCTTCTTTCATTCTGTGAGCAAGCCTCTTCCAGCCACTGTGCAGTAAAAGGAAGGTGAGGGACTATTCGTCATGCAAGCGGGAGGGGGCAGGGAATGACTAGACAGCATTAGAGAAAGAAAGGAGACAAAATAGCCCGTACCCCCAGGCTTTATCTTCTAGCCCTCAGAAGAGTCCCTTAGGAAAGTTCATGTCACTGGCCTTGCTGGATTACCTTCTTGTTCAGTGTGTCTTGTGCACCGCTCAGCTGGTGGTGGAAGAAGAAAACAAATGTATCATGAGACTGGCTAGTTTCATGGCCAAAACCAGAAAGTATGCATCCCAATTTAGAGGCTCAAACTGCTCAGATACACTCCTGAACCAACCTATCAACTCTGCTGTCAAACCAGTCCTTCCCCAGTTATTTGGAAGAAACCACTGGGGATCTTTCACCAATCATTTTGTATCTCCTGAGGAGAGGAAGGCTACCCACAACCTGAAACAAGGAGTGCCATAAAATAAAATAAAGCATGGGAACACGAACCACAAAAAAAAAAAAAAAGACAAAAATGCAATGAGTGCAGTGACTCCAGCACACCTGTTTCAATTTCCACTGGAGTAGAACTCCAAAGAGATGAGTTTTTGCAAATCCTCACACAAAAGCTGCTCTGTCCAATTCCATCAGCTGGATCAAAATAACATGAGAGGGAGCCTTGCTAGCAAGTGCCAGGTGGATGGGTAGGTCTCAGCTTAGAGCCCACTGCCAGCCCCAGGAAAGTACTGTTAAGGGACATCATGTTTTTGTCTCTCCCCAGTAGCTCTTGGCATGCCTAGGAAAAGAAGGTGCTTTAACTCAGCAGCAACAGTAGCACTAAAAAGAACACTTGTGTGTTAAATCATCAGGAAAAAAACAATGATTATCCTTTTCTTCTTTGTGTTCTTTTTGTTTTCCTGCCAAATACCAGAGAGAACAAAATAGCAGGTCTTTTTGCTGTGCAAGGCAAACTTGTAAAGTCAGAGGGAAAACAAATCCTGAGCAAATAACTCAAAGCAAATAGCTGGAGGAAGCGAGGGTGGGGAGGTAGGCAGTGGGAAGACCAATTGATCCATTTTCAGCATTTATTGTATGAAGCCTTGAGATAGGAAGAAAAATAAAGGGACATCTCCATGATCAAGAAACGTTCCACTCTTTTTGGTGAACAACAAAATGCTTGAAGTTACATTCCCAGCCTAAAACTGTCACTGACAATCCACAGTGCAGCTCCAGACACCTGGGGGGATCTCACACCAAAACATCCATTGGACTGGATCGCAGGGGAGCAAAGCTTGTGCTTACAGCTAGCTCTAGATAATCTAAATCAGAGTAGCAAACTAACTGAAAGTACTGACTTTACACAAATGCCTACAATTCAAGATTGTATGTTACAAACTTTCAAGACAAAAAAATCATGTAGGGCCACAGGAATCTACTGGGTTTGGTGGGACAACAGTTCTGCCTAAAGCTACCTCCAGAGCCTGGGGATGTTCTCATAGATCTAGGTCCACTGAATGGTCAAAATAACACATGCAGGGATCTTACCAGACCATTCTGGTCTGGTAGGAAGGTCTCAACCTGGCACCCGAGAGACAGGCCCTGGTCTGATTCATCGTGACCATGGACACCTCAATGTGTCTGGCAGCCAAGTTCAGCAGAGAGATTGCATAAGCATTGAATTGCTTTCCTCCACACACTGTGCTGGCAGCATGGCAAGAAAAATACCATCTTAGAATATTCTCCAAGGGCCAGACTAGGACACACAGATTTGGGTAAAAATCTCCCCCTTGGGATGACCATGCCAGGATTACCTGATGCCACCGATTTCTGTGTAGTAAAGCTTAGGACTTCTCTGCAAGTCTGAGGCCATGCTCAGAGTGACAGAGGGTAAAGGTGGCAGCCAGCCCTTTGGGTATCAGTGCTTCTTCCCCTCTGGGCTGGGACACTGACTGCTCTGGGCGGTTCTCTGGACCTTGGAGCCATGCTGGGAGCAGAGGCGTACATTGTTTTCCATCCCTGCACACATTCCTCTGCAAGAACAACTCCCTGAGGCTGAGCCAAGCCAGCATCTCTTGTTCTTGGACTCTCCCACCATATTGGACTCTTTATCAGGGTATTGCTTTCTCCCCTTAGTTATTCTTAATTTGAAAAATGAGCTCAAATCCCCACCTATTGGCACACAAAGGAACGTTCCTCTTTCTCCTTAACCCTGATGTGACCACAACAGCTGCTACAAGGCAGAAGTACCTCCTGTGCACATACCATGTAAATCAGTTTTCCCTCTCTTTCCTTAAAAATGAAAGGTACCTTCCCATGCAGCAAGCTGAAAATCCTGCCTGCTTAAAATACAAAACAGCAGCAAACTGAAATAGACCTAGAGAGGCCACTGCATGCTGTAGTAGGATTAAGGGCTACATCTCAGTCAACGCTGCTGGAATCAGCTGTTTCTTATCTGGTCTTCTTTGTAGAAGCTACAATCTCTTTGTACCAGACTATGTTACTGGGCTACCTAACAAATGCTATGCACTGTACAAATGTCAAATATAAAACCTGCGTTTCCAGGAGGGAAGCTACTTTGTCACCAAATAGTCAAAATGCAGATGGTTTAACTGGTGAAATAAATGTAACTCTCCTTCCCCAGCCTTTGCTGAGGAGGCTGTCTCAAAGAGCAGATCGCACTTTCTCCTAGCTCCTCCATACCATGCACAGCAGATTGGGATTTTTTAACCACAATTAAATCTCTGAACTATTTTGAAATCCCACACAAAGACGGTCCAGTGCAACAAACATTATGTCCACATGCTTCCACATGTCTCCTGTTCATTACCAGGCACACCGGTGTAACCCATGCTAAGTAAATTTTTTCCCCAATGGTCTCCCAGACACATCTCCTGTTTCCTATCTTCAGAAAATGACAACTTTTATGGAAAATAAGCAAGTGGCATTTATAAAAAGAGTGGCATAAAAATGACTTCTTGGTGCCCTCCTCTCTTGTTCTTCCAGAACAGCCATTTCTCCTCCACCTAATAAAACACCCAGACAGCTAATTAGCTCCCTCTCATCCCTGCAGTCAACACATTTCGCTGTACTGAGAGCCTGCTGGTTTCCAGGAGGAGCAGTGGAGAGGAGGATTTCAAGAGACAACCCTGCCTCTTCTGCTCTAAAGAGATGAGCCCGCTTCTGTGTTACACAGCCATTAACCCCTGGAGCCCAGGCCCAGTGCAGAGCAAGAGATTAGGATAAGCACGAAGATTTTCAGTCACCCTTTTCTCTTCCTGCACTCTCTGGTTAACCTAATTTTATGAACTTGGCTGTGTGACTTTCATAGGCAAAAGCTGCGTGCACAATGATTTCTATTCCACTCACTCCCAGCCCTTTTCCTCCACAAGTGAGAGCCGATAACCATCTCTTGCAATTCAATAGGCTTCATATCGACTCCAGGAAATAATTGAACCCTTTGTGGCTTTCAGAGCAACATTTTGGTATTTTCCCTGGCATCAAAATAGCATTGGATTTTCTTTAAATGGAGGAGATGGCCAGTCCACATTAGCTGAGGGAAGAGAAAGTCAAGAAGGCAAGTCAGCTGCCTGCAAATAAACAGGGTGAGCAGGACAAACCCAGTGTTTCCCCAGGGAAAGGACCTTTTCTTTAACCATTTGTTGACTGGCCTCCCACTTTGTCTCACCCTAAGCAGTAGATGCACTGGGAGTCTGAACCAAAATCTGTTATTTCAGTGGGACCAGTCCCCCACTTCACCCCACACCAAAATAACCAGACATGTTTCTGTTCTGTCAGAGGTTCCCCCTCTCCCCTATCTGTTATCACCATCACACTCCTACAAAATAAGTCATTTGAGCTGATACAGAAATCCCAGATGACATGCACTTCCTAATGAAAAGCTAGAGGAAGAAGGAATTGGCCAGGCTTACCAAAACCCATTGTCAAAATAAAATTAGCTGTTTATATATCATTGTGCACTTCTCCGGTGCTCTCCAGTGACAGTTTGTTGGGTACAGGAGATCTCTGGATACCGTCAGCCTGAAACTGAAGTCCTCACCCTGTAAAACTTTTCAAGCAGCCACAGCCTCCTTACTCCAGGTGAAATACCTTCATCTGAAGAGGCAACCCACAGTAGCTAATGGGATGACCCATGTAATGACTGTGTACCATTAGAACCAGTGCAAACCCCCCAAAATCTTTACTATGGTGATATTCAAACACCTTCCTGCAGGGTTTTCACATGCCACATCCTTCTGCCTGCCTGCCGTTGATTTCGTGCCCTGTATCTTTGCCTTAGTGCCCACAGACTTCTGCTGGAAGCATTAATGAGAGCAATGTGCAAACAAATGTGGAAAATAATCTCTAATGCTGCAGGCTCAGAGACCAGCGGAAACCAGAGGATGTTTTCTGGCAAAACAGCAGCAATAAGAGCCGTTCTCTAAATAAATAATGTCTCAGCACATACAAGCTTAGCACTAGCAAATAGGCCTTGGGCTGAAGGCTCCAACTGGTATTTCTTACTCCACTCCAGGGAAGCACTGATGCACAAGCCCCTACCATTAAGCCATATAGCCAGGTGGGCATGGTGGCCAAAGTTTAATGAATGGCCAAAATTTCAGGATTCCCCAACTTTCTGGTTGCCATTGTAAAGACGTTTCATCTAGCTATAAAGTAATTAAATACTGTTTTTTCCATTTTACACAGGAGGAAACGGTACTTCAGAAAGGTTACAGCTAAGAGCCTTCTCACTGGGCACACAGGAGAAGTACAACAAAGCTGAGAGCCTGGCACTACTCTCAACATGAGTAAAACCCTGCATAAGCCTGATTTCCCAACCATCTCCTTGGCTTACAGCTCCCGGGGGACAGACCACAGAGATGTTCTCCCACTACCAACCGCTCACATGCCAGCTGGCTCTGCCCTGCCAGGAAGGACCAACAGTGGCCACCAGTGTCCTGTCTGATGGGGCCAGCTCCTGCCCACTCCCTGAGCACACTGTGCCCCGTGGGCAGCCCAAAGCCTGCCCTGCCCACACAAGGGCACCACAACCTGTAGGCTTCTCCCTTTGCTTCAGTCACTCTGCTCTGCACAGCAGAAGATCAACAGGTCATTATGAAGAACAGGGGCTGCTCAATGGCTACCACACCTTGGGCAGAAATGTTATGACAGTTGTCTAGGGGGCTGTTACCACTGTATATCACAGGCACAGAGGCTGGTGAGGCAGAGGAAGCCAAGGCCAGCGGGCCATTTGTTGCTTGCCCTGATAGACATCCTATTGATAGCTCCATCTCACACTGGCAAAGCCCTTTGTACCACTCTGGGACAGCTGCTTCAATGCCAAGAATTCCTTGCAGGCTGGCCAGCCCTCGTGGTGCTACCAGGGAAGCTCTAGTTTCAGCAAAGAATTTGATGGTTGTCTAGCAAGTGTATAAATCATAAAAGTAGCTTTGTTCTTCAACACTTCAAACTTTTCGGACTCTCTCTCATACGGCTGCAGTTTGCTGGCACTTGCTGTTCAATTTATATAAGCTAAGCTGTGCAAACTCATACCTTTCCAGCTTGTAGGCAGCCTGTTTTACCACAAAGAGATGCTACTCCGCTGCTTCGAGCTGCATTTTGCTGACAGCAGGGCCCTTCTGGAAAAGGTGCCTGCACTAATTTTTCTCAGGATTTAATTTCACAGGAAACCCAGCAAAGTCCAGACTTCTATAACCAATTCATTGAAATAAAATCAGAAGGCTGCATCCAGTCAAACCCAGTGCCTGGAAAAGGAGACTGGGCAAGCAAAACTCACAGTTTTCCTTGAAACAACTGCAGCCCAGCTGGCAGCATAGCTGAGGATGATAAGGAGGATGCAAGGCAGCGAGGTAATGGGCCTGCAGGAATTTTCCAATCCACAGGTTAAAAAATGGGCAATGAACAAACAGGGCTTCAGACACTTTGTGATGGTTTCCCACAAACCTATAGGCAAAGTGCTACTGTCCCAAAAGTGCCTGCAAGATCGCACTGTGTGGGTGCAGTAAAAGACCCTGCTATGCCTGTCCACAGTACCTGGCATCTATGTGCCCAGGCAGCCCCTGGCAGAGAAGGCATCGGCAGGAGTGACAGCAGCCAAGAGTTCCCCAATCTCTGCACTCATGGCAGCTTCAGCAGCTGCTGCCTGCAAAGGAGAAGGGCGGCAAGTGAAATTCCCTTTGTAGATATGGCCCGGGGCAAAGGCATCATTTCAGGCTCTGGGTGCCTCCAGCAGAGAGGGAATGGGGGCAGAGGCTGCCATGCTGAGCAATGGTCCCACCCTACCCCCTACCCCACAGCTGGCCAGGTGGGAAAGCAGCGTTACGTGGGCAGGGAATGGGTGTATCCTAAGAGGTGTGGGCCAGGCTTTTATCTGCTGTGAATCTACACAGTCCCTTTGATGTTGGTGGGTCTGACTGGTAGGTTGGAGTGGGAGCCCTGTGATAATAAGGTGAAGCCAGTGGAACCTGCTCAGACGCTCGTCTCATTTGAAAATCAAGCTTTTTATGGGGTTGCTGAGCACTGAGAGCATCTGCGTAACACGTGAGGCTGTGCAGGTACCCAAGCCAGAGGCTTGGGAAGAGCTAGAAAGAAAAAGAAAAGCTTCCGTTTTCAGCATAACCTCCAAATTTCTTCCCAATGCAAAGCACTGAGTTCTGTGAATGGTTAGAAATCTCATTTAAGCCTTTTACTCAACATAGGTCAGGTGTTTCCAAACTGTTCTTTAAAAAAGCAGCTAAATACATGGGATATCAGGACGAGGACTGCATTTAAAAAAGCCCAGATTTGACATCAGCCCAAGGCTCAACATATGTTGCCCTTCTCACCTCCTCGGTAGCTGCACCACTGAACTCTCCAGTCCCCACAGACTGACAGAGCTGCTTGCTGGGCTGCATTTTCCTTTTCTGCCACTCCCCAGCAGTGCAGGCTCTGGCACAGGCCTGCCACAGTTTCTCAGTGAGCCAGAGGAATCAACAAGTAGAGCTGGAGGGATTAGCACCAGGGCTCTGATGGACAGATCAAGACCCTTGAGTATCCACAGTATCTGACAGTTGGAAAGGACCCTGCAGGCAACAGGATGCATGTTGAAGATGATCATGATTACACACTCTCTTCACAAGTGATGTTTAAAGGCCCTGTAGACCACAAGAGTCCTGGGGAAGGATGATTTTGTGAAGTCCTACCTTATATCCTAAAGGCCAAGGGAATTTGCGGGTTGGAGTGAAATGAAAAAAGAATATTACTTAGGATCCTAGATGGAAAAATTTGGGTGGGGAAGAGACTTATTTCAAAGCTCAAGCTATGTATATATATTTATAGATGTGTCTCTATGTCTGTATGTGTACACATACGCCTCTCTTTTAATCACTGAGTGCACAAACAGGCAGTGCACACACATACATGCACATGCCCAGGTGTCAGTCCATTGCCCCTTTGGTAAGAACAGCCCGGTGACATGTTACAGTTTGTGCTGCTTCTGACCCCCCTGGAAGGCCAGGACTCAGCCTCTTGGGGAAAATCAACCATCCAAACCAATTAGAATACTACAAGCATGGGGATAAACTGAGAGAAAAGACTTCTTTTAATACCTGAAGAGAACCTACAGGAAGGCTGGAGAGGGACTTTTTACAAGAATGTCCAGCGATAGGAAAAGGGGAAATGGATTAAATTTGAAGGAGAATGGGTTTAGATTGTATCTTAGGAAGAAATTCTTCAGTAAAAGGGTGGCAAGACTCTGGAGTAAATTGCCCAGAGAAGTTGTGGATGCTCCCTCCCCGGAGTTGCTTAAGGCCAGGTTGGACGAGGCCTTGAGCAACCTGGTCTAGTTAAGGGTATCCCTGCCCATGGCAGGGATTTGATGATCTCTAAGGTCCCTTCTAAACTAAGCCATTCTACGATCCTATGATACAAAATGCCAAAGAGTTAATTTTACAGCTAGCTTCCACTCCTGTTGACCTCCATGCCTCCAGGCTCAGCTCAAAGCTGTGAGACCAGAGTCCCAGAGTGCAGTCATCCTTGTGTTCATCATGTCCTGCTGCTGGGCGGCAGTGGCACCACCACCGTGTGTGGATCTCTTACTCTGTCATCAGCAACACGGCCAGCACAAGCCATAGCCTATTTTGTTCTTTTTTAGATAATAATTTAGAAGTTTTAACCGGCCAGACCATTTCACCTCCCTCCATCCAGAGTTTCCCATATCAGACAGACCATAAATGCACTACTGTATGCAGGGATATACTGGTACCATATGTTTCCCAATTGCAAATATGAACATGAACAGGCTGTTTTACACTTATCACGGAAAACACAGCAAAGATACTCATGTTTTTTCCTCTCATTTATCCATGATGTTAATGAGTACTAACACCACTAAAACCAGTCAAGCTACACCCTGGAGTATGTGAGATCTAATGGGGCTCAGGATCTTAAAAAGGGCAGTTAGCGAGGACAGAAAAGCTCTAAAGCTAAGGAATGACCTAATAGGAGAGGCAGAGGAAGGGAGAAAAAATAACAAAGCACCTACCTGTAGGCCATAAGAAATGTTTCCCACAGGAAATTAAAACTCGTAAGTCATGCATGCCCACCTAAGACCATGCCAGGAAGAGGAAACAAAAGACTGGGGAAGGGAGTAGCAGCTGTAGCAGGAACAGTATTCAGTAATTGATAGTTTTGGTTATCTGACTTTGGACTAGAGTTTCAAAGCCTCAGGACATTGGATGGTATGGAAAAGGATGGGTAGACAGCACTGTGGCAGGGCTTTTGGAGCTGGAGCCCATGCCAGCACTGTGGACCCATGCAAATCCTTCAGATGGGTGATGAAACATGTTCACATGCCTTCTAAACTACAAAGGCCAAAGCAAGGTCCTCCAGGGGAAGCCCCTGCTTCTTCCTGCAATGTTTCCCACTACGGTTTTTAGTTGTTTTCACTATTTTGGGGGTTGTTTTTTTTTTTCTTTTTTTTTAACATCTCCTTCCTGAAAGCCTTCCATTTCTCACAAATACTGGGTTGCCACCAGCTCACAGGACAAGGCCTCAAGTGCTGACCTCTCCCCAAGGCTGACAAAAGGCAGAAATGCCTTTGCCCACCTGCTGCTGTTTCTCCACGCCAGTGGGGAGAACAAAGCCTTGCAAAGGAGCAGCCCTATTAGAACAAGTGGTCGCTCTGTGGGATGGGTACGTCAGGTCTGCACCTCTCTCATCCATCTGTTTTGGAGGCAGATGCTGGAGGCAGCCCTGGACTGGCTG